>NC_091957.1:54830068-54965068 GCF_031021105.1 Erythrolamprus reginae
GTAAACATTTTGGCAGCCCATCCCTGGCCGAACCAGGCAGAACCGGGAGCTGGTTGAGTCGGACGAGAAGAATTTAGGGCCTGAACCACAATATAAATAACTCCATCAAATGGACCACAGCCTAAGCCAAAGAAAACAAGCGTGCAGCCAAGAATAAAATACCCCCAAGGAATGATAAAGCACTTAAACTTTCTTGATTTCCTGATCCCCAACCCTGGGCAACCTGCCAGGCTCTTAAGCATTTTCCGGAAGACAGCAGGATTGGAGGCCAATCAAATCCCAAGTGGAAAACCCTTTTTTTAAAAAAAGAAAATATTTCTTTCGGTCCGCTGACATGCAAGCCCATATTCATAGGGGCTTAGTTACGTTGCCGTCATTTGTTACATCCTTGTTTCTCTAAGACAGCGATGGTGAAACATTTTTTTGCTCAGGTGCCAAAAGGGTGCACATTCGTTCGTTCGTTCGTTCGTTCGTTCATTCATTCATTCATTCATTCATTCATTCATTCAAACATAGATGATTGACGGCAGAAAAAGACCTCATGGTCCATCTAGTCTGCCCTTATATTATTTCCTGTATTTTATCTTAGGATGGATAGTTTATCCCAGGCATGTTTAAATTCAGTTACTTTGGATTTACCAACCATGTCTGCTGGAGGTTTGTTCCAAGCGTCTACTACTCTTTGAGTCAAATAATATTTGTCATGTTGCTTTTGATCTTTCCCCCAACTAACCTCAGATTGTGCCCCCTTGTTCTTGTGTTCACTTTGCTATTAAAAACATTTTCCTCCTGAACCTTATTTAACCCTTTAACCTGTTTAAATGTTTCGATCGTGTCCCCCCTTTCCCTTCTGTCCTCCAGACTATATAGACTGAGTTCATGAAGTCTTTCCTGATAACTTTTATGCTTAAGACCGTCCACCATTATTGTAGCCCGTCTTTGGACCCGTTCAATTTTATCCATATCTTTTTGTAGGTGAGGTCTCCAGAACTGGACACAGTATTATTCCAAATGTGGTCTCACCAGCACTCTATACAGCGGGATCACAATCTCCCTCTTCCTGCTTGTGATACCTCTAGCTATGCAGCCAAGCATTCTACTCGCTTTCTCTACCGCCTGACCGCACTGTTCACCCATTTGGAGACTGTCGGAAATCACAACCCCTAAATCCTTCTCTTCTGAAGTTTTTGCTAACACAGAACTGCCAATTCAATATTCAGATTGAGGATTCCTTTTCCTCAAGTGCATATTATTTTACATTTGGAAAAATTAACCTCATCGAATCGTGATGGCGAACCTATGCCACACGTTCCACAGGTGGCACGCAGAGCCATATCTGAAAGCAACGTGAGAAAACATTATTTCACAGAGTAGTAGATGCTCGGAACAAACTTCCAGCAGACGTGGTTGGTAAATCCACAGTAACTAAATTTAAACATGCCTGGGATAAACATAGATCCATCCTAAGATAAAAATACAAAATAGTATAAGGGCAGACTAGATGGACCAGGAGGTCTTTTTCTGCCGTCAATCTTCTAGGTTTCTAGGAGTTCAGGATGGCTTATGTCCAACAACATTTTTGTCAAGTAGGCTGAGGAGAGAGAGGAGGAGAGAGAAGGAGAGAGAGAGATCTTGAGTCCTGGGTGGATTTAATTTCCCTTCTAGACCCGACCACATTTGGAGTACTGTGTTCAGTTCTGGAGACCTCACCTACAAAAAGATATTGACAAAATTGAACGGGTCCAAAGACGAGCTACAAGAATGGTGGAAGTTCTTAAGCATAAAACGTATCAGGAAAGACTTCATGAACTCAATTTGTATAGTCTGGAGGACAGAAGGAAAAGGGGGGACATGATTGAGACATTTAAATATGTGAAAGGGTTAAATAAGGTTCAGGAGGGAAGTACAGTGGAACCTCAAGATACGAACCTAATTGGTTCCAGGGGGAGGTTCGTAACACGAAAGGTTCGTAAGACGAAACATTGTTTCCCATAGGAAACAATGTAAAGTCAATTAATCCGTGCAACCAAAAAAAAACCCTGCAAAAAACCCCGCTGCCGCCCGGCTGTGACTTTTTAAAACAGCCGCGCGGCTTTCCAGCAGCCACCAAATGCCAAACGCGGAAGTTTGGGTTTGGCGTTCGGCCTCGGGAGATGGCTGGGAAGCCGCGCGGCTGTTTTAAAAGGTCACAGCCGGGCTGGGGGGCTTCAACCCCCCCAGCCCGGTTGTGACCTTTTAAAATGGCCACGCGGCTTCCCAGCCATCTCCCAAGCCAAACGCCAAACCCAAACTTCCGCGTTTGGCGTTCGGAGGCTATTGGAAAGCCCCGCCGCCCAGCTGTCACCTTTTAAAACAGCCGCGCGGCTTCCCAGCAGCCTCTGAACGGTTCAGAAAAAAATTGCCTCTTCTTACGAACTTTTTTCGTGAAACGAACGCCAAACCCGAACTTCCGGGTTTGGCGTTCGGAGGCTGCTGGAAAGCCGTGCGGCTGTTTTAAAAGGTGACAGCCGGGCTGGGGGGCTTCCCAGCAGCCTCCGAACGCCAAACCCGGAAGTTTGGGTTTGGCGTTCGTATCACGAAAAAAGTTCGTAAGAAGTTGCAAATTTTTTCTGAACCCCTGGTTCGTATCTTGAGTTGTTCGTAAGACGAGGGGTTCGTATCTTGAGGTACCACTGTATTTTTAACAGGAAAGTGAACACAAGGACAAGGGGGCACAATCTGAAGTTAGTTGGAGGAAAGATCAAAAGCAACATGAGAAAATATTATTTTACTGAAAGAGTAGTAGGTCCTTGGAACAAACTTCCAGCAGACGTGGTTGGTAAATCCACAGTAACTGAATTTAAACATGCCTGGGATAAACATATATCCACTGTAAGATAAAATACAGAAAATAGTATAAGGGCAGACTAGATGGACCATGAGGTCTTTTTCTGCCGTCAGTCTTCTATGTTTCTATGTTTCTAAGTAGCAAAAAACAATATACCCTCGCGTCTCTGCTGGGGATGAATTTAATCTCATTCGAGCCCTTTTCCTGCCCAAGGAAAATAACTGTATCTCCACACCCGCCTTTTCAGCTCAGCAGGGCAACGTACTGGAGGATTCACACAGTGAGGTATAATGAGGAATAAGCCACGCAACCATTGGGCTTTGTGCAGTGTATGGAGTCACCGCTTTCTCACAGAAGCCGCAATTACTAATTTGAAGTGCTGTCTAATTAAAACCACAGCTATGTATTTAGCCTCTTGTTATGCCCCCTGCCGCTTTCTAATTACAGAGAACTCTTTATCGGCAACAGCACAACTTCTTCGCCGGATGGAGGCGAGCTGGAATTGCCAAGCCAGGAGGCCCCATTCAAGGACAGAGGGCAACCCAATGTCATGTCCTTGAGGGTTTGGGGTACTCCACCGCAGAGCCAAAACAGGAGTGTCTATGGAGATCCTCGGTCATCCATGTCATGGTTATCCCAACATTGGCAACTTGGGAGATATTTGGACTCTAACTCCCAGAATCCTCCAGCCAGCAAATGCTAGCTGGGGAATTCTGGGAGCTGAAGTCCAAATATCTTCAAGTTGCCAAGGTTGGGAAACACTGATCTAGGTCATAGTTATCCCCAAAATGCTTTTGTTTTCAAGATACTGGAGAATGAAAGGTGGGAAATGGGTGATCAGAGCTGAAGAAGCTTTTTTGGGTGAGAAGTAAAATGTCTTCAGAGAAAAACAAGAAAATCCAGTTCCTTCTTGAAAGTTCAGTTGCCTCTCGAAAGAATGTTCAAGTTTCGGAGTTGCTCAGGACTTTTAGACAGATAAGGTACCTTCTACTCTCGCTACTCTTCTCAATTTTTTTTTGGAATTTGGAATTTCCACATTTGGAATACTGTGTCCAGTTCTGGAGACCTCACCTACAAAAAGATATTGACAAAATTGAACGGGTCCAAAGACAGGCTACAAGAATGGTGGAAGGTCTTAAGCATAAAACGTATCAGGAAAGACTTCATGAACTCAATCTGTATAGTCTGGAGGACAGAAGGAAAAGGGGGACATGATCGAAACATTTAAATATGTGAAAGGGTTAAATAAGGTTCAGGAGGGAAGTGTTTTTAATAGGAAAGTGAACCCAAGAACAAGGGGACACAATCTGAAGTTAGTTGGGGGAAAGATCAAAAGCAACATGAGAAAATATTATTTTACTGAAAGAGTAGTAGATCCTTGGAACAACCTTCCAGCAGACGTGGTAGATAAATCCACAGTACAGTGATCCCTCGAGTATCGCGAGGGGTACGTTCCAAGACCCCTCGCAATACTCGATTTTTCGCGATATAGTGGTGCGGAAGTAAAAACACCATCTGCGCATGCGCGCCCTTTTTCCATGGCCGCGCATGCACAGATGGTGGAGTTTGCGTGGGCGGCGGGGAAGACCCAGGGAAGGTTTCTTCGGCCGCCCAGCAGCTGATCTGTTCGGCAGCGCGGCAGCAGCGAGAAGCCGAAGATCGGGGTTTCCCCGCCGCCCACGCAAAGGGGAAACCCCGATCTTCGGCTCCTCGCTGCTGCCGCGCCCGCCGCTTGTCTGCCCGCCGCTTGTCCACCGCCTGCCCGCCCGCCGCTTGTCCGCCCGCCGCTTGTCCACCGCCCGCCTGCACGCCGCTCGTCCGCCCGCCCGCCGCTCATCCGCCCGCCGCTTGTCTGCCGCCCGCCCGCCCACCGCTTGTCCACCTGCTGCTTGTCCGCCGCCGGCCCGCCGCTTGTCCGCCGCCTGCCCGCCCGCCGCCTGCCCGCCCGCCGCCTGCCCGCCCGCCGCCTGCCCACCCGCCGCTCTTCCGCCCACCGCTTGTCCGCCACCCGCCCGCCCGCCGCTTGCCCGCCCGCCGCTCGTCCGCCCGCCGCTCGCCTGCCCGCCGCTCGGTGCACGAGAGAGGGAAAGTGAGAAAAAGAGAGAGAGCAAGAGGGGGAGAGATAGAGAAAGAGAGAGAAGGAAAGAAAGAAAGAAAGAGATGAGAAAGGAAGGAAGAGAGTGAGAGAGAGGAAGAAAGAGAGAGAGAGAAGAGTGGAGTATTTTTTAATTAATATGTTCTGAAAAATCGCGATATAGCGTTTCGCGAAGCTCGAGATCGCGAAAATCGAGGGATCACTGTAACTGAATTTAAACATGCCTGGGATAAACATAGATCCATCCTAAGATAAAATACAGAAAATAGTATAAGGGCAGACTAGATGGACCATGAGGTCTTTTTCTGCCCTCAGACTTCTATGTTTCTATGTTTCTATGTTTAAATGATAGGAAGCCCAAAAGGAAGGACAATTCAAATACTGTATTTTTCAGAGTATATGACAGCCCCTAAAAGAGGCTGAAAATTCAGGTGTATCTTATACTCTGAATGTAGCTTTTTTCGAAGCTTTTCCAGTTTTTCTAAATCTACGTTTTTGCAGGCTTGTTGTCATTCCTACTCCCTCTGAAAAAGGCTTTTTCAGCCCTAACCAGGGGATAAAATAATGTGCTGAAAGGACGCTAGCCAGATGAATACCTTGTAGGTAGATTTTTACTCCTATTTTCAGTGATGGGCTCCTACGGGTATGTTTCTACGGGAATTTTTTTTCTTGTTTTCCCTTCTGGGCTCTGGGTATGTTTTCCCTGTTGCAGTAAATGAGGTTGAATGTGTATAATTTTAGAAGAGCTGTGCGTGCGTGTGTTTGTACATACACTTTATATAGTAGATAATGTATATCTACATTGGGAGCCTTCTCTGTGGTGGCCCCGACCCTCTGGAATCAACTCTCCACGAAGATTAGCACTGCCCCCACCCTCCTTGCCTTTCGTAAGCTTCTTAAAGCCCACCTCTGCCACCAGGCATAGGGAAATTGATTCCCCTTAGCCGCTCTGTTTTATGTATGGTTTGTTTGGATTGTATGAGTGTTCTAAAATCAAGGGTTTTAACTGTTTTCCTATTTTAATCATTGGATTTGTATTTTGTTTTCTTGTGAGCAGCTCCGAGTCTTCGGAGAGAGGCGGCATATAAATCTAATTAATAATAATAATAATAATAATAATAATAATAATAATAATAATAACAATAATATATTATTATTATTATTATTATTATTATTATTATTATTATTATTATTATTATTTTGTGTGCCTGTGTGTACTATGTATGTACACATATGGCATAAGTACATAGAATTAAATAGCATATTTTGGATGTTCAGAAATAGTAAAAAGATAGGGAAATTGTCTCTCTTTGAAGCGAGGAGAGGCGTGGCACCCTAACCCAAACCCTTGACATGAGTGACGTCAAGTTGGCCAACTTTAAGCCAGTCACATGACCTTTAAGCCACCCCAGGTCACATGATCATCAAGTCACTCCCATCTGGCCACATGGCTGGCAAGCCACACCCACAAAATAAGCTCACCCACATAGTGTGATAGTAAAAATTTTTGCAGCCTTTCCTCTTCCCAAACTAAGTTGCATCTTCTACGCTGGTCCATCTTTTACTCTGAAAAATATGTACTCTGATTTATTCCTATGGTTTCTTTTAAGAGCTGTCCTCTCATGGATCTGTAGCCCCTCAAAGGCCATTACGGGGGAATACAGGATGTACTCAGAAGATGTACTATGAAAAGATATTTCGATACGGTGTCTGCTTTCCAAACAGGAACCTTCTCCTTGTCTGGTTCAAACAGACCCAGGCGGGTGAAATGAACGTACCATATTCTGCCTAATGTTTTATTCAGCTCCAACAGTAGAAGCACCATAATGACTATTGAAAGCATTTTTTCCCCCTCTTTAAAGCTAACCTTCAGAACACAGAGACAAAAAAGAAATAAATAAATCCTTGTGAAAAATGACTCTTTTATATTACATTTAATAGATATCACAGAGCTGGGGGGTGGGCGGGCAACGGGATGTATTTTGAATTTTTAGATGGGAAGACCAGATCCTTTGGAGCTAGTTTAATGGGGCGGTTTCACCACCTTTAGTAAACCGAAGGAAAAGAGAGAGAGAGAGGTTGCATAAGGTTTTCTTTTTTTAAAATATATATTTATTAATTTTTTCCTTTTTTTTAAAGTACATAGTCATATTTACAGATGAATCTACATCGTATATACATTCCTATCGACATTGTCTTCTAATTACTTTTAGATTTCTTGATGTTTTATTCCAGTGCTTCTTTTAAGTTTCTTTTTTTTTTGTCCATTGGTCCCATTTTGTCCAGGTTTCATAATAGTCCGATTCTTTTCAATTATTAAGTTCCATTGCCAATCTGTCCATCTCTGCAAAGTCGTATATTTTCTTGATAATCTCATTATCTTCAGGTACTTGCGGATTTTTCCAGTTCTGTGCAAATACAATCCTTGCAGCTGTTGTAATATGCAAGCTTAAATATTTTACATTTTTAGAATAGATACCTCTCATAATACCCAATAGAAAAAATTCTGGCGTATATTCTATTTTTGTATTTGTTATTTGACACAACCAATTATTTATTTTTCCCCAGTATTTTCTTGTCTCTGGACATAACCACCATAGGTGAAAGAAGGTGCCTTGAGTGTTTTTACATTTCCAACACATTGGGCTGTAATTTTTGTGCATTTTAGCTAGTCTTTTGGTTGGAAGATGCCAATGGTATAGCATTTTATATTGGTTTTCTTTATATATTGTGGATATTGTTAATTTAATATTTCTCTTCCAAATCTGTTCCCATTCCTCTATATATATATATTATGGCCAACGTTTTTCGCCCAGGCAACGTTTTTCTATACCATCAACTTTAGCAATAGCAATAGCATTTAAACTTATATACCGCTTCCTAGTGCTTTCACAGCCCTCTCTAAGCGGTTTACAGAATCAGCCTCTTTCCCCCAACAATCTGGGTCCTCATTTGACCCACCTCGAAAGGATGGAAGGTGAGGATTGAGCCGGTGGTGAGATTTGAACTGCTGAACTACAGTTGGCAGATAGCTGAAGTAACCGCTGCGCCACCCTGGCTCTAACTTTAAGGGCATGTATGCAGGGATGGGCTTCAAAAATGTAAGCAAGGGGTTCACCTCCCCGTTGCTGGGTGGGTGGGGCCATAGTGGGCAGGGCCTATTTAGCCTCCTGCACCACAATGGTGAGAGTGCGTGTTTTTGCCTTGTCTGGGCACTAGAGGTTTTCGTCGACCCTCCGGAAGGTCAAAAACAGCCTAAACAGGCTTCAGAAGCAGCCTCGTTTCCAGCCTTCCCAACCTTTCAGTAGGCCTCTTTTTTCCCCTCTCTGATCCTCCATGTGGAGTGGAATGGGATGGATTGAGATGGAACGGAACTGGATTGGATTGGGTTGACTTGAATTATTTATTGGCCAAGTGTGAGTGGATACACAATAAATACTTACGAAATACTTTGTAATACTTACAAAATACTTACAAAACTTTCACCAGACCCATCCTTGAACACAGCTCATCGGTCTGGAACTAATGTTGGGCGTACCGAACTTTGCGCGGTTCGGTATACCAAACCCGAACCCGACTTTTTGCAAAAGTTCGGCAAAAGTTCGGGTTTGGGTTCGGGAGAGCGCCAGGAAGTGCCGCCGCCCCGCTGTCACCTTCCGGAACAGTCAGGGCGCTTCCCAGTGCTCTCTCGAACCCGAACCTGGATTTTTGCCGAACTTCCAGGTTCGGGAGACCGCCAAGAAATGCCCCGACTGTTCCGGAAGGTGACAGCTGGGTGGCGGCGCTTCCTGGAGCTTTCCCGAGCACCGAACTCAAAAGTTCAGCAAAAGTTCAGGTTCGGCTTCGGGTGCCGAACCCTAAATTTTTAAAAAATTCGGGTGCCGAACCCGAACTTCATTGGGTTCGCCCAACACTATCTGGAACCTATATCACATCTCAGACATCAACACCCTCGAAAATGTCCAAAGATACTTCATCAGAAGAGCCCTTCACTCCTCCACTCGAAACAGAATACCCTACGAGACTAGACTTACAATCCTGGATCTAGAAAGAACTACGACGCCTTAAACATGACCTAAGTATTGCCCACACGATCATATGCTGCAACATCCTGCCTGTCAATGACTACTTCAGTTTCAACCATAATAACACAAGAGCACACAACAGGTTCAAACTTAATATTAACCGCTCCAAACTTGACTGTAAAAAATATGACTTTAGCAATCGAGTTGTCGAAGCGTGGAACTCATTACCGGACTCAGTAGTGTCAACCCCAAACCCCCAACATTTCTCCCTTAGACTATCCACAGTTGATCTCTCCAGGTTCCTAAGAGGTCAGTAAGGGGCGTGCATAAGTGCACTAGTGTGCCTTCCGTCCCCTGTCCTATCGTCTCTCCTATATCTCCTATATCTTTTCTTACATTCACACATCTCCCCCTCTTTTCTTCATCGACGTATTTTATTCTCATATCTCTCCTTTTATCCATTCCTTGATATATTTTACTACACGTATATTCTCTTCAACCTTCATTTTGTATTGGACAAAATAAATAAATAAATAAATAATAAATAAATAAATTGTCTTGGGTGCATAAGCTCTCTGTGTATATAAAAATACATTCCTCAAGAATCATAAGTCTATGGAGAGGGGCGGCATACAAATCTAATACCGTAAATAATAATAATAAGATACAACACTTAGTGCTAGTCATAGGATACTAAATAAGCAATCAAATAATGCTAGGAAACCAAATAAAACAATATAAATTATAAAGATACAAGCAATAGGGCTATAGTCATAAGTAGAATGAGATAGGAAATAGGAAGGCTGAGAAGAATAATAGTAATGGTGGTAGGGAAAGCAAGTAGGATGCTTGGCTGCATAGCTAGAGGTATAACAAGCAGGAACAGGGAGATTATGATCCCGCTATATAGAATGCTGGTGAGACCACATTTGGAATAATACTGTGTTCAGTTCTGGAGACCTCACCTACGAAAAGATATTGACAAAATTGAACAGGTCCAAAGATGGGCTACAAGAATGGTGGAAGGTCTTAAGCATAAAACATATCAGGAAAGACTTCATGAACTCCATCTGTATAGTCTGGAGGACAGAAGGAAAAGGGGGGACATAATCGAAACATTGAAATATGTTAAAGGGTTAAATAAGGTCCAGGAGGGAAGTGTTTTTAATAGGAAAGTGAACACAAGAACAAGGGGACACAATCTGAAGTTAGTTGGGGGAAAGATCAAAAGCAACATGAGAAAATATTATTTTACTGAAAGAGTAGTAGATCCTTGGAACAAACTTCCAGCAGACATGGTAGATAAATCCACAGTAACTGAATTTAAACATGCCTGGGATAAACATATATCCATCCTAAGATAAAATATAGAAAATAGTATAAGGGCAGACTAGATGGACCATGTGGTCTTTTTCTGCCGTCAGATTTCTATGTTTCTATGTTTCTAATGCTATTGAAAGTCTAGGTACCTGTAATTCCCCAAATCCATCACTTTTCGGCTATTGGCTAATATTCGAAGGGTAGCCATTCCACAACATCCCTTACTTATGACTGCTGGTACCCCAGGTGTCCATTAAAAAGTGTTGAGTTGTGGTACGTTGTGGGGGTTTTTTTGAAGCCGAAACTACATTTTTATTTATAGCACTACGCTTCTCCATAATAAAAATACTGGGGGTGTTGAGATGGATATATGGCAAAGGCGAGAACTCTCCTGCTCTTCGCCAAATCTATTCATCTTTTTGGAAGCTGAGAAATGCAGACCCCACCGCTCAAATTCCATCTCTCTTCCTCCCCCCAACCCACCCACCCCTCCAACCGCCTTCACATTCTCCTTAAGAGTCACAGCAGGGCGCCTATCTAACACAGCCTCTTAATACTCGTCCTTTATCTTGGATGTAATTTATCTGGTGCCAAGACTTCCTAATGAATTTCACACATGTGTACTTAAATTTGTTACAGCTTACCAGTTGAGTATGATAAGCAGTAACTAGAGCGCTGAATTGGGGGCTTTCTCCCAACAGACACATAAAGGGGCTTTGGCTAGCTGCAGGAGGAGGGAAGGAAGAGGGGTGGGTGGGAGGAAGGGATAAAGTTTTAAATTGCAAATCCAGCAAAGTGCAAAGTAGGGAGGAGGAGGTGGGGTTGAGGTTTGGAGAAAGTCAACCCTTGCAGGCACGGTGGATTGGTGGGCTGGCCAAAGAAGCCGTCTTTCTGGAATTCATTGCTGCTGTAACTGTTATTTTACTATTGTTCCATTCGATTGATACGGAACATACAATAAGGCCGGGGATTAGAATAGTTAGGTCAGATAGTCTGCCTGGGTGTCCCTCGTTTTAGGAATGCAATGTCAGATGAATAGAATAGAATAGAATGGAATGGAATGGAATGGGCTAGAATATAGAATAGAACAGAATAGAACAGAATAGAATAGATATTAGAATGAAAGAATAGAATTAAAATGAACAGAGTAGAATAGAGTACAGAATAAAATAAGAATGAATACAGTAGAGAAGAGTAGAATAGAATAAAATAGAATAAAATAAAATAGAATAGATATTAGAATGAAAGAAAAGAATTAGAATGAACAGAGTAGAATAGAATAGAATAGAATAGAATAGTGAATCGAATGCAATGGAATGGAACGGGAAGGGACAGGACAGAACAGAACAGAAGAACAGAATAGAATAGAATAGAATAGAATAGAACAGAACAGAACAGAACAGAACAGGAACTTGGAGGTCTTCTAGTCCAGCCCCCTACTCAAGCAAGAAAACCTCTATGTGTGCTGGCAAACCAATGGCACCTCTGCCACAGGTGGCACATGGAGCCATAGCTGAGGCCACGTGAGGCATCGCCCCGCATCAGCTCCAGCGCACAGTGTCCAGCTGATTTTCGGCCTTCTGGACTTTCAAAAAGAAGGAGAGAAATTTGCAGACTCTTTGCCTGACTGGGTGCTTGCTAGCTTATTCACCTATTTAAACCCATGTTGCTGGAAAGCGAAAATCAAAGAGGCCACTAATTGCCCCGTCCACGCAAGGCTGTTGCCTATGAGAACATTAGAACGCCCCGTCTGTCTTTATGTTTCCATGTTCTCTCCTGAGCAGTTGTGACAATATAAAGTTAACCGAAAGGAAGAGAGAGGCGAGTCTCGCCATCAAATCGAAACTGTTTAGTAGGAGGTTCTTTTTTTCCCCCATGGCGCATTAATGTCCACGGCGACGCTATTAGTTTTTACTTTCTTAAATAAAACCTTATGCATTCGTGTTTAACCATCATATGTTTAATGGGACTGTTCTGATTACGGAGTGATTGGGCTGTGATTTACGCCAATATTACCTGTGCGGTGGGAAATTTCTGCCTTCCAGGCGCCAGAACCCCATAAAACATCTCACTTTCCTAGCAATTCTTGATCACTCAGAGCAATAACTAATCATTTTGAGAAACAATGTACTGTGAAACAGTAAGCAACCCAATTTCTATAATTGGAACCACTGCTGTGCGCTTTTTCTTCGCCATCAAATAGGGCCATTGTCAAGCAGGTGAAACTGTGCCCTTTGCTACAGAAACTCTGCCAAGGTTTGCCCCGTTTGAGATCTCCAAGAGACACTTGTTAGAAATCTCAACAATTTAAGCCCCACTCAAGGTTGAAATCTACATCGCCCTGACTGTTTATTAGCTATATTTTGTTATGTCGAGCTCCCTGGTAGAATGCACAGATACAATTTCAGACACACACACGTTTGACAATTCAAAACAATGTTCTTTATACCGAAAATGCAAATAAACAGAGCACTCTTTTTGTATAGCAAAGAGCACTTGTCTCCAAACAAATTGGTAATTTGTACAAGTCCCTTCTCAGTTCTGTGATACTTAGCTTGCAGCTGTGAGGCAATTCACAGTCCTTCTTCTTTCACAAAATGAAACACACTTTGCTCTGGGTTAGTTTCAAAGCGGGGAAAAATCAGCACACAAAAGGTCAAAGTCAGTAAAGCAGTCACGAAACACAACGATCAGATAATCCTCCACAATGGCCAAACCCACAGGCTGCTATTTATAGCAGCCTCACTAATGACCACAGCCCCACCCAACCACAGGTGGCCTCATTTTCTTTGATAATAATCTCTCAGTTGTTGCTGCCTATGCATCGCTCTCCGCATGCGTGGCTGTATCATTAACTCTTGTTCTGAATCCAAGGAGGAGAGAGATAATTGATCTCCTTCTGAGCTGTCTGCCCCACTCTCCTCCTCCCTGTCACTCACGTCTTCTTGGTCAGAGGAGCCTTCATCAGCAGATTCCACTGGGGGCAAAACAGGCCTGCAGCATGTGGATGTCTCCCCCACATCCACAGTCCTTGGGGCAGGAGCTGGGCCAGAGCTAACCACAACATATTTATAGACTGTCCTTCAGTCACAAATGCTCCCCAAGTAGGTTTGCCCTGAAGCAAGTGAAAATAACCCGCAAATAAAATGGAATAGTGAATTTAAAAATAAAGTTAAGTTGAAGAAAGGATATGAAATAATGAAATGAAATAAAATAGGGGAATGTCCTCCACCCCCATCAAAGAAGCAAAATACAATAATGATTCTACTCCAGAGTCCTATAGATGCAAACATAGCCCTAGACTGTATATCTTTCTAAATTATGACTTAGTTAATGATAGTTTAGCACAGGGCCACAAATGCCTTCATTCACAGAACCTATGAAAACATAGCATGCAGTTTCAAATCACAGGAAATTGCTGGGAGACAGGTAATATACAAATTTAAATGATTGTAATCACAACTGCAGTGCAACATTTGGGAAATTGGTACCACAAAGGGCTGGGGGGGGGGTCACACGTGATCGTTACACACACCAAGAAGTTGTGTCATGGCGATGTGTGAATGCACAACCTGCCTTGCACATGGTCTTTTCAACCCAGGGAAATTGAAGCCGCGAGGATTTCAATTCCCATAATTCCCTGCTCAGCCAGGTTTATCCAATCAATTCAGCTGACGAGAAAATGACCGAGTTGAGTCAAAGGACCCATCCATCTAATTTTACTGCATTGCAGAGAATTAAGCTGTGATTAACCATTTGAAACATCTTAAAGCCTGAATGAAGATGATTCCGATGCCTTGCACGGCAGCTTTGAAAGAAAAGATCAATGGAATATAACACAATGGGGTAGTTACAATTCCTAACCATTATGTGAAAAATCTGACTGTGTTTGGATAAAAAGAGAAAGTTGATCTTGGCTCTACATCTTCACATGTCTAATGGGTAGCAGCTTCCCAGATCTGTGTTAGTCAATGCAGATAATATTGTGTTGGGTGTCTGAAGGTTGTCTGAAGTTGACTCGTCACAACCGGATTATTTTGTTGTTGTTTAAAACTTTGCACAACTTTCAGATACCTCCATCTGGATGATTGAGAACCTACAGTTTAACGATAAGAAGGACCAGGGGAGACAGGGGAGCAGTGTTCCAATATCTCAGGGGTTGCCACAAAGAAGAAAGAGTCAACCTATTCTCCAAAGCACCTGAGGGTAGAACAAGAAGCAATAGGTGGAAACTAAACAAGGAGAGAAGCAATTTAGAACTAAGGAGAAAATTCCTGACAGTTAGAACAATCAATCAGTGGAACAGCTTGCCTCCAGAAGTTGTGAATGCTCCAACGCTGGTGGCTTTCAAGAAGATGTTGGATAACCATCTGTCTGAAGTAGTGTAGGGTTTCCTGCCTAAGCAGAGGGTTGGACTAGAAGACCTCCAAGGTCCCTTCCAACTTTTTGTTGTTGTTGTTGTTGTTGTTGTTGTTGTTATTGTTGTTGTTGTTATATTTTATTCACAAAAAATAGTAATACACAGCAAATGAGATTGATATGCTGGATTTTGTATCACAATATCACAAGTTGAACACTTCCCAAGCGTCTAGGACTGTGTGATGTACACCACTCAAAAAAATAAAGGGAACACTTAAATAACACAATATAACTCCAAGAAAATCAAACTTCTGTGAAATCAAACTGTCCACTTAGGAAGCAACGCTGATTGACCATCAATTTCACCTGCTGTTGTGCACATTCAACTTTGTGCAGAACAAAGTATTCAATGAGAATATTTCATTCATTCAGATCTAGGATGTGTTGTTTGAGTGTTTCCTTTTTGAGCAGTATATTCTCTATTATTATTATTATTATTATTATTATTATTATTATTATTATTATTATTATGGTTGTTGTTGTTGTATTATTATTATTATTATTATTATTATTATTATTATTATTATTATTATTATTATATTAAACCAACATATTGGAATTGGTGAAGGGTGGGCATAGTTGACTCTTCTATGACATGTGGACTTCAACTCTCAGAATTCCATGGATGCCAAGTGTATCGATGGTTATTTAAACGCATGTCCAAATGCCACTTCTATGTTGGTTGAGGCAGGCAGGATTCCCTTGAGTACCGTTTGTTGTGGGTCAAGGGAAATGGAGTGTTTTGCCTTCTCTTTCTGCTCAAGATCCCCATGGACAATTGGTGGGCCACTGTGGGACACAGAATGCTGGACTCAATGGACTTTGGCCTGATTCAGCAGGGCTCTTCTTAGGTTCTTATGTCCCTGACCTAGCACGATTGGCTCAGGAATTCTGAGAGTTGAAGTCCACAAGTCATAGAAGAGCCAACTTTCTTTCTTTCTTTCTTTCTTTCTTTCTTTCTTTCTTTCTTTCTTTCTTTCTTTCTTTCTTTCTTTCTTTCTTTCTTGGATTTATATGCCGCCCCTCTCCGAAGACTCGGGGCGGCTAACAGCAATCATAAAAACAGCGTACAATAATAATCCAATACTAAAAATGATTAAAAACCCATTAATATAAAAACCAAATATACATACAGACATACCATGCATAAAATTGTGAAGGCCTAGGGGGAAAGGGAATCTCAATTCCCCCATGCCTGGCGGCGGAGGTGGATTTTAAGTAGCTTCCTCTGGGGGGAGTTGGTTCCAGAGGGCCGGGGCCGCCACAGAGAAGGCTCTTCCCCTGGGTTCCGCCAAGCGGCATTGTTTAGTTGACGGGACCCAGAGAAGACCCACTCTGTGGGACCTAACTGGTCGCTGGGATTCGTGCAGCAGAAGGCGGTCCCTGAGATAATCTAGTCCTGGGTTGGGTGATGAACAGGAGTGACTTAGGAGCAATCAGACAACTTCCTATAATTGTTTTTTACGTTTCCATAACACGTTGGTTTCTATGGATGGTAGGAAGGAACGGTGTCTGTAAAAGCGAATGCTATCTCCTTGACTTCTCCCCCGGGAGTTTAACTTAATATACAGTGCAGTTGGGGAGGGTTTTTTCCATCCAAAGCAAGTAGATTCGGTGGCTCTAAGTGACTCAACGGCTGTTGCAACAATTTGCATTTCATTAGCTTCCACCCTTGCGGAGTCACGTTCTCCCACTCCATCATTTCTCTTATTTTAATGATTTCAATGTTTTAATTCATGATTTCTGCTCCTGTGGAGTCGGGAGGTCAGTCCTGGGCAGAGCTCTCCAGTGGCAAACCAGATGCAGAATGCATTACGATTGAAAAGAAACCTAAAGACGGAAACAGAACTTGCCAAATTAACCGGTAAGGGAAGGAAGGAGGCCAGAGGATGCGGTAAGTGACTTTAGGGTATCTCCCCCCCCCCACTTTATTTTCAATCTTCCCAGGAACATAGGAACAAGGAAGACTTGGAGTCGGAAGTCTAAGCAGAAAACAGAAGAATCTCTGTCTCTGAAGGATACTTCCAGCTTCCAGTAAGGTTGGAAGCTCAATGAGATAATTGGCAGCACGTAATCATCTCAACGTAGAGCTTAGGGAGGAAGTGCTCCTCACCACCATGTTGTACGGGCTTTTGAGTTGTTGACTGCTAAATACAGGTCTGCTGGGAATAGTAGTGATGCAAGAAGAGGGGGAAAACAGAAAGAAGAGGGAGGAAGGAAGGAGAGGGGCGGCATACAAATCTAATAAATAAAAATGAGCTGGGGTGGCTCAGCAGGTAGAGTGCTGTACTGCAGGCCACTGAAGCTGACTATAGATCTGTAGGTCAGTGGTTCAAATCTCATCACCCGCTCAAGGTTGACTCAGCCTTCCATCCTTCTGAGGTGGGTCAAATGAGGACCCGGATTGTGGGGGCAATAGGCTGGCTCTGTTAAAAAGTGCTATTGCTAACATGTTGTAAGCCGCCCTGAGTCTAAGGAGAAGGGCAGCATAAAAATTGAATAAATAAATAAATAAATTATTATTATTATTACTATTATTATAACTACTACTACTACTATTATTATTACTATTATTATTATGGAAGGAAGAAAAAGTGAGGAGGGATAGAGGAAGGAAGGGAGAGAGGGAAGAAAAGAGAGGAGAAATAGAGGAAGGAAGGAAGGAAGGAAAGGGGAGGAGGGAGGGAGGAAGGCAGAGTGGAAGGAAGGAAAAGAGAGGAGGGAGGGAGGGAGGCAGGGAGGCAGGTAGGTTGGAAGGAAGGAAGGAAGGAAGGAAAAGGGAGGAGGGGGATGAAGGGATGGAGAGAGGGAAGGAGGAAGGCAGAGTGAAGGAAGGAAAAGAAAGGAGGTAGGTAGACAGGTAGGTTGGAAGGAAGGAAGGAAAAGGGAGGAGGGAGGGAGGGAGGGAAGGAGGAAGGCAGAGGGAAGGACAAATTCCTTGTGTGTCCAATCACACTTGGCCTATAAAGAATTCTATTCTATAATGAATTCTATGATGTTGATGATTATTTATAGTTATTGTTAGGCTCAATTATTAATATTCTTCCCTTATACAGTCACTCATGCCCTCATCACCTCAAGGTTCAACTACTGTAATGCTCTCTACATGGGGCTACCTTTGAAAAGTGTTCGGAAACTTCAGATCGTGCAGAATGCAGCTGCGAGAGCAGTCATGGGTTTCCCCAAATATGCCCATGTTACACCAACACTCCGCAGTCTGCATTGGTTGCTGATTAGTTTCCAGACACAATTCAAAGTGTTGTTTATGACCTATAAAGCCCTTCATGACACTGGACCAGGATATCTGCGAGACCACCTTCTGCCGCACGAATCCCAGTGGCTGGTTAGGTCCCACAGAGTGGGCCTTCTCTGGGTCCCGTCGACTAAACAATGTCGTCTGGCGGGACCCAGGGGAAGAGCCTTCTCTGTGGTGACTCCAACCCTCTGGAACCAGCTCCCCCCAGAGATTAGGACTGCCCCCACCCTCCTTGCCTTTCGTAAACTCCTTAAAACCCACCTCTGTCGTCAGGCTTGGGGGAACTGAGACATCCCCCCCTTGCCTATGTAGTTTTGTGCATGATATGACTGTGTGTATGTATTTTATATATTGGGTTTTTTTTTATTTTTAGACTTTTTAATGTTAAATTGTTATTTTAGATTTTAATTATTAGATTTGTTATTGTTTTTATCATTGTTGTGAGCCGCCCCGAGTCTGCGGAGAGGGGCGGCATACAAATCTAATAAATAATAATAATAATAATAATAATAATAATAATAATAATGATGATGATGATGATGATGATAATAATAATAATAATAATAGAAACATAATAATAATAATAATAATAGTAATAGTAATAGTAATAGTAATAGTAATAATAATAATAATAATAATAATAATAATAATAATAATAATAATAATAATAGAAACATAGAAATCTGACGGCAGAAAAAGACCTCATGGTCCATCTAGTCTGCCCTTATACTATTTTCTGTATTTTATCTTAGGATGGATCTATGTTTATCCCAGGCATGTTTAAATTCAGTTACTGTGGATTTACCAACCATATCTGCTGGAAGTTTGTTCCAAGGATCTACTACTCTTTCAGTAAAATAATATTTTCTCATGTTGCTTTTGATCTTTCCCCCAACTAACTTCAGATTGTGTCCCCTTGTTCTTGTGTTCACTTTCCTATTAAAAACACTTCCCTCCTGGACCTTATTTAACCCTTTAACATATTTAAATGTTACTATCATGTCCCCCCTTTTCCTTCTGTCCTCCAGACTATACAGATGGAGTTCATGAAGTCTTTCCTGATACGTTTTATGCTTAAGACCTTCCACCATTCTTGTAGCCCGTCTTTGGACCCATTCAATTTTGTCAATATCTTTTTGTAGGTGAGGTCTCCAGAACTGAGCACAGTACTCCAAATGTGGTCTCACCAGCGCTCTATATAAGGGGATCACAATCTCCCTCTTCCTGCTTGTTATACCTCTAGCTATGCTGCCAAGCATCCTACTTGTTTTCCCTACCGCCTGACTGCACTGTTCACCCATTTTGAGACTGTCAGAAATCACTACCCCTAAATAATAATAATAATAATAATAATAATAATAATAATAATAATAGTATACGCACACACAGACATAAGGATATAATGCTTATATTTATTCAATATTTTCTTTGTATCTAACCATAGGCCTGAAAGGGAACTGAATTGAATTGAATTGAAGCCAGAGGTCGGTTATCAGTCAAGGTTAGTTGAATCTACTGCAGCAGGAATATCAGCATCCTCCTAACACATATTGTATTGTGTTTTGTGTCACTGCTAAAAATGCGTATTATGCAGCTCACGCTTTTATCATCTCAGAATGACGCTTAATACCGTCTAATACAAAACAAGACTTTAAGCCCCAAATCATAATTTAGTGGAACAACCCCTTATCTCTCTCCCTCTCTCTTGATAGCGAATCTTGAGTAGCAACTACTACTTGTTATTGTGTCTTTAGAAATTGACATCTTGCGTGAACGTGCTGATTTCCTCTTCAAGACCCGGGCAATTGGCATTTTATTCGGAGGAACACTTAAGTCAACAATAGCTCTTATCAGGATGAGATATTCTTGAAATTGCTGATGTGAGTTTCATTCCCCGTCTCCCTCCCGCTCCCACCAATTGTTCCATTTTCACACATCGCACTGCGAGTAGGCTTCCTTTTAAAATATAAATCACAAAAAGAAAAAGAAAAAAGCCCTACCCCACCACAACCCAACAACATGGAAATACAAATGAGATGGGCTTGATTCATCTGCCCTGGTGAGTCAAAAAGAGACTGAAGAAACAAGTGAAAACAAAGATTTGGAATGCTGTCAGAAGGGAGGTGAAGAAAGACGGTGGAAATGTAATCAGCATTAAGGATGTCTTAGATACTATTCTTCTGACATGTTGAAAGCTAGTCCTATCGTAATCCTGGGTATCTGGAATCTGTGATTTTGAACGGCCACTTAGGGGTGAATGCTAAGAAAGGAAAGTAATTAGCAATAGTATTGCAATATGTTTATTATTATTATTATTATTATTATTATTATTATTATTATTATTATTAAATTAAATTTGTATGCCGCCCCTCTTCGTAGACTCGGGGCGGCTCACACCAGCAATAGAAACCAATGTACAATACAAATCTAATATGCAATATTTAAAAACTAAAAACCCATAGTTTAAAAAACATACACACAACATACCATACATAAACTATATAGGCCTGGGGAAGATGTCTCAGTTCCCCCATGCCTGACGGCAGAGGTTTATCCCAGGAATGTTTAAATTCAGTTACTGTGGATTTACCGACCACGTCTGCTGGAAGTTTGTTCCAAGCATCTACTACTCTTTCAGTCAAATCATATTTTCTCACGTTGCTTCTGATCTTTCCCCCCTCTGATTGTGCCCCCTTGTCCTTGGGTTCACTTTCCTATTAAAAACTCTTCCCTCGTGAACCTTATTTAACCCTTTCACATATTTAAATGTCTCGATCATGTCCCCCCTTTCCCTTCTGTCTTCCAGACTAGACAGATGGAGTTCATGAAGTCTTTCCTGATAAGTTGTATGCTTAAGACCTCCCACCATTCTTGTAGCCCATCTTTGGACCCGTTCAATTTTATCCATATCTTTTTGTAAGTGAGGTCTCCAGAACTGGACACAGTATTATTCCAAATGTGGTCTCACCAGCACTCTATACAGTCTTTATTTTTTTAAAAAATAATTTAATTTAATTTAATTTAATTTAATTTAATTTAATTTAATTTAATTTAATTTAATTTAATTTAATTTAATTTAATTTAATTTAATTTAATTTAATTTAATTTAATTTAATTTAATTTAATTTAATTTAATTTAATTTAATTTAATTTAATTTAATTTAATTTAATTTAATTTAATTTAATTTAATTTAATTTAATTTAATTTAATTTAATTTAATTTAATTTAATTTTTTTATTTTATTTGTCAAACAATTATAGGGTGATAATTTGTACATATAAAACATTAGATAAGTAATGCTAAAAGGTAGACAATAGGACAGGGACGGTAGGCACAATGGTGCGCTTATGCACGCCCCTTACAGACCTCTTAGAAAGGAGGAGAGATCAATTGTAGATAGTCTAAGGTTAAAGGTTTTGGGGTCAGGAGTAGAAACCACAGAATCAGGTAGTGCATTCCAGGCGTTGATTACTCTGTTGCTGAAGTCGTATTTTTTTGCAGTCAAGTTTGGAGCGGTTGACATTTAGTTTAAATCGATTTCGTGCTCCTGTGTTGTTGCGGTTGAAGGTGATGTAGTCGTTAACAGGTAGGACATTTCCTGATAATTTTTATGCTTAAGACCACCATTCCACTATTTTTGTAGCCCGTCTTTGACCCGTTCAATTTTATCAATAGATGATAAAATAGATGACCTACAAGTTCCCTTCCGATTCTAATAATAATCTATTTATTCTTCCTGCTTTTTAATTAGCAGGAATTAGCATTTATCTATTTATCTGTGTAGCACATTTGGCTTCCAAAGCTCTTGGAGAGTGTGCCAGCTTTTTTTAAAAAAGGTGACACTAGAATCATAAATATTAAGGTGAGAGACAGGGAAATAATTACATACCGCTGGTCTTGTTTGGCTGTAACATTTCACGTTGTGGAATTCTTTTGTTTGTTTGTTTCTTTCGTTTTCCGCAGCTAGTTTTACACTGTTTGGCTGGCAAATGCTAATTATTGCTTTAGCTTTGAAATGGGTGGGTGAACATGCAAAGGCGAAGCACAAGGGCATCAATAAATTCAAGTATAGTGATACCTCGTCTTATAAACCCCTCGTCATACAAACCTTTCGAGATACAAACCCGGGGTTTAAGATTTTTTTGCCTCTTCTTACAAACTATTTTCACCTTACAAACCCACCGCTGCCGCTGGGATGCCCCGCCTCTGGACTTCTGTTGTCAGCGAAGCACTCGTTTTTGTGCTGCTGGGATTCCCCTGAGGCTCCCCTCCATGGGAAACCCCACCTCTGGACTTCCATGTTTTTGTGATGCTGCAGGGGAATCCCAGCAGTGCAAAAATGGGCGCTTAGCTGGCAACAGAAGTCCGGAGGTGGGCTTTCCCAGCGAGGGGAGCCTCAGTGAAATCACAGCATCGCAAAAACACAGAGGTCTGGAGGTGGGGTTTCGAGGACTTCCGTATTTTTGCGATGCTGTGATTTCACTGATGCTCCCTTTGCTGGGAAGCCCCACCTCCGGACTTCCGTTGCCAGCGAAGCACTTGTTTTTGCGATGCTGGGATTCCCCTGCAGCATCGCAAAAACACAGAAGTCTGGAGGTGGGGTTTCCCATGGAGGGGAGCCTCAGGGGAATCCCAGCAGCGCAAAAACGGGCGCTTCGGCTGGCAAAAGGGGTGAATTTTGGGCTTGCACGCATTAATCGCTTTTCCATTGATTCCTATGGGAAACATTGTTTCGTCTTACAAAGTTTTCACCTTAAGAGCCTTGTCCCAGAGCCAATTAAGTTTGTAAGACAAGGTATCTATGTATTATAAATCAGATAAACCAGGATATAGCAGGACCTCTCCGTGACGCTATCCAAAGAATATCTCCTAGGACGTGGCTAGGTAAGTAGCAGCTATCCTACCCAGCCAGAGAGAAAACTTCAACCCTTCAGCCATAAAGAAACCCCTGTGCAGGATGTGCTATGTAATACCAGACCAGATTCTGCCCTATATTTTGGAGCATCAAGTTACTATGCCTGCAGGTGGAGATGGAGGGAGGAAGGCAGTGAAGGGCTACCAAAAATTTTACTACCACACTGTGGGCATGGCTTATGCAGGACACCCTGCATTTTCTTTCAACACCTTTCAGTGCAAATTGGGTGCTCTGGGGTGGGGCTCCATTTTCGGTACCCCACTGCATCTCCCACCCCCATCCCTATCCAAGCAGTAGCCTACCCCTGGAGGGAGGAATGAAAAAGGAAGAGAGAGAGAGAGAAGGAAAGCAAGAGAGAGAGAGAGAGCAAGAGACAGAGAGAGAGAAGGAAAGCAAGAGAGAGAGAGAGCAAGAGACAGAGAGAAAGAGAGAGAGCAAGAGACAGAGAGAGGGAGGGAGGGAGAAAGAGAGAGGGAGAAAAAGAGAGAGAGCAAGAGGGGGGAGAAAGAGAGAGAGAAGGAAAGCAAGAGAGAGAGAGAAAGAGAGAGAGAAAGAGAGAGAGAGCAAGAGACAGAGGGAGAGAAAGAGAGAGGGAGAGAGAAAGTGAAAGAAAGAAAAAGGAGGCGAGAAGGGAGGGAGGGAGGGAGGGAGGGAGGAAGGAAGGAAGGAAGGAAGGAAGGAAGGAAGGAAGGAAGGGCAGAATAGTGACATTCAAGGACTTGAAGGGATTTCTTAGATTAAAAGATGAACTGTACAAAGTGACAGACACGCATTCATATTCTCAAATTACCAGAATATATTTTCTACTTTGGTTTGGGGGAATGATAATAATAATAATAATAATAATAATAATAATAATAATAATAATAATAATAACAACAACAACAACAACAACTAACTCACACTTTGCTCAATGTGTCTCCAGAACCCTGGAATGAACAAAAACCAAGCGCTGTGCCAGCCTTATAAAATGTCACAACCCCAGGCAGGTGTGTCTTACACAATAAGGTGGAAAAATTTAAGGATAGCATGGATTCAACAGCTGGAGCATGGATCTTCCTGTCCCCTTTCCCCAAGGAATCGAGAAGGCGAAACGGGCCCCCTTTAATATTCTTGGAACATTGCAATGGATTGGTAGCTGCGCACAGTTTTTAACTCTCCCTCTGTATGTGAAAGAGACAAACACATGGAAGGATCCCTTCATTTGCACATTTTATATACCTGGGAATAATGGTCTTAAATAGGTTGAAGAGAATGCCATATTTATCTCTCCGGCATAACGATTCAGAAACAGAAAAGCCAAAGATTGAGTCACGAATGGAATATATATTGCTTCTTTTCAATGCATTATATATTCTGTCCTTACTAAAGCCCCCGAAGGCACAACTTGGGAAAGAGAGAGAGAGAGTGAGAGAGAGAGAGAGAGGGAAAACAGAAATGTTTCATTCCTGCTCAACATAAGTCATCTCCTCCTTAATTTTTAGTTCTCCTTTCCCGTATGTATGTATGTATGTATGTATGTATGTATGTATGTATGTATGTATGTATGTATGTGGGGTGGGGAGAGCTGGGTGGCACAGCAGGTAGAGTGCTGTACTGCAGGCCACTGAAGCTGACTGTAGATCTGAAGGTCAGCGGTTCAAATCTCATCACCGGCTCAAGGTTGACTCAGCCTTCCATCCTTCTGAGGTGGGTCAAATGAGGACCCGGATTGTGGGGGCAATAGCCTAGCTCTGTTTAAAAGTGCTATTGCTAACATGTTGTAAGCCGCCCTGAGTCTAAGGAGAAGGGCGGCATAAAAATTGAATAAATGTATGTATGTATGTATGTATGTATGTATGTATGTATGTATGTATGTATGTAAATGGTCCTAAAAGGCGAGTTCCAGGTATGGGGGCAAAAAAATCTTCGGATGGAGTAGCAATGAAAACAAGCATAAAACATTTCAGGAAAGACTTCATGAATTCCATCTGTAGAGTCTGGAGGACAGAAGGGAAAGGGGGGACGTGATCGAAGCATTTAAATATGTGAAAGGGTTAAATAAGGTTCAGGAGAGAAGTGTTTTTAATAAGAAAGTGAATACAAGAAGGGGGCGCAATCTGAGGTGAGTTGGGGGAAAGATCAAAAGTAACGTGAGAAAATATTATTTGACTGAAAGAGAAGTAGATACTTGGAACAAACTTCCAGCAGACGTGGTTGGTCAATCCACAGTCACTGAATTGAAACATGCCTGGGATAAACATAGATCCATCCTAAGATTGAATACAGGAAATAGTATAAGGGGAGACTAGATGGACCACGAGGTCTTTTTCTGCCGTCAATCTTCTATGTTTCTATGATGTTTCCAGGGCAGATTTGGAGACAACACAAGAGATTCAGGACAAAAGACAAGATTTTGTTCCCTGAGTTAAACTTCTTTTTAATGGAGAAGAAAAAAAGAAGAAGGAAAAAAAAGGGGGGAAGGAGGAAGAAAGACTAGTTAATGGATTGGGCCAAGAGGACAAAACATATTCAGCCGCCTCTATTTTCTTTCCCTCCAACCAACCGAGAGACAACGCTTCACGAAGCGAGCGGGTTTGGGCAATATTCTCCAAGCAATCGTTTGTTACTGACAGTCCGTTGGACAAAGTTATGGCTTGTAGATCTGCATTGCCCACAGTGTGTCATAAGAGCCTCCAGCTTATATAATTTAAAATTCAGCTCCGCTCCATCAGGTAGCCTTCTGGCCAGGAAACCAACGGGTTTGTTTATCGACTTTTCCAGTCGCCGACCCTCACGCCTCTTCAAGCGTGGGAAAACATTACAAACAACCCAACCCAACCCAACCTGGCATTCTGGTGCATGCATTTCTGTAAAACAAAAAAGAGATCTAATACAGTAGTATCTCTACTTACGAACTTAATTCCTTCTATGGCCAGGTTCTTAAGTGGAAAAGTTTGTAAGAAGAAGCAATTTTTCCCACAGGAATCAATGCAAATAATGTGTGCGATTGGAGAAACCACAGGGAGGGTGGAGGCCCTGTTACCTCCCAGGAGATTCCTAGAGAGGCCCCACAGAGGCTTCTCCCCACTTTTTCTGGCCCTGTTTCCTCCCAGGATATTCCTAGAGAGGCCCCATGGAGGCTTCTCCCTGCCTTTTCCAGCCCTGTTTCCTTCCAGGAGATTTATTTATTTATTGGATTTGTATGCCGCCCCTCTCCGGAGACTCGGGGCGGCTAACAGCAACAATAAAAACAGTGTACAATAGTAATCTGATGTTAAAAACGATTGAAAACCCATTAATATAAAAAGCAAACATACATACATACATACATACCATGCATAGAATTGTAAAGGCCTAGGGGGAAAGAGGATCTCAATTCCCCCATGCCTGATGGCAGAGGTGGGTTTTAAGTAGCTTACGAAAGGCAAGGAGGGTGGGGGCAATTCTAATCTCTGGGGGGAGTTGGTTCCAGAGGGCCGGGGCCGCCACAGAGAAGGCTCTTCCCCTGGGTCCCGCCAAGCGACATTGTTTAGTTGACGGGACCTGGAGAAGACCCACTCTGTGGGACCTAACTGGTCGCTGGGATTCGTGCAGCAGAAGGCGGTCCCTGAGATAATCTGGTCGGGTGCCATGAAGGGCTTTATAGGTCATAACCAACACTTTGAATTGTGACCGGAAACTGATCGGCAACCAATGCAGACTGCGGAGTGTTGGTGTAACATGGGCATATTTGGGAAAGCTTCCTAGAGAGGCCCCATGGAGGCTTCTCCCCACCTTTTCCAGCCCCATTTCCTCCCAGGAGATTCCTAGAGAGGCCCCACGGAGGTTTCTCCCTGCCTTTTCTGGCCCTGTTTCCTCCCATGATATTCCTAGAGAGACCCCATGGAGGCTTCTCCCCACCTTTTCTGCCCCGTTTCCTCCCAGGAGATTCCTAGAGAGGCCCCACGGACGCTTCTCCCCACCTTTTCCACCCTGTTTCCTTCCAGGAGATTCCTAGAGAGGCCCCACGGAGACTTCTCTCTGCCTTTTCTGGCCCTGTTTCCTCCCATGATATTCCTAGAGAGGCCCCATGGAGGCTTCTCCCCACCTTTTCTGCCCCGTTTCCTCCCAGGAGATTCCTAGAGAGGCCTCACAGAGGCTTCTCCCTGCCTTTTTCAGTTACAGTTTCAGAGGCTCAGGTTTGTAAGTGAAAAATGGTTCTTGAGAAAAGGCAAAAAAAAATTGAACACCCAGTTCTTATCTAGAAAATTTCGTAAGTAGACGCGTTCTTAGGTACAGGTACCACTGTACATTTATACTCAAAGAGGTTGGGAGTAAAGTGAGGATCTGGGAACTGATGCATGATTTTGCATATTCCTATCCTATCCTATCCTATTTATTTATTTATTTATTTATTTATTTATTTATTGGATTTGTATGCCGCCCCTCTCCGGAGACTCGGGGCGGCTAACAGCAACAATCAAAACAGTGTACAATAGTAATCTGATGTTAAAAACGATTGAAAACCCATTAATATAAAAACCAAACATACATACAGACACACCATGCATAAAATTGTAAAGGCCTAGAGGGAAAGAGTATCTCAGTTCCCACATGCCTGGCGGCAGAGGTGGGTTTTAAGAAGCTTACGAAAGGCAAGGAGGGTGGGGGCAATTCTAATCTCTGGGGGGAGTTGGTCCCAGAGGGCTGGAGCCGCCACAGAGAAGGCTCTTCCCCTGGGTCCCGCCAAGCGACATTGTTTAGTTGACGGGACCTAACTGGTCGCTGGGATTCGTGCAGCAGAAGGCGGTCCCTGAGATAATCCTATCCTATTCTATTTTTTATTATTTCTATTTCTATCTATTTCTAATTATACTTTTATTCTAAAATAGAATACCTATGCAAAATGTGCCCTCCAGAGCCCATCCATTGCCTCCAGTATAATTTAGGGTTTTTTTTTAACACCCAGTCCTGGTTAGTGGGTGAGTTAAAAATATATTAAATCAATAGGCTACTTCCAGATGGTTCCTTTATGGGTAGCACAGCACACTAAGGTTTGATGGCGTGATTTAAAAGCTGTCCTTATTAAGCAGCTACAGCAATCGAGCGGTGCCATTTCTGCTTGGTTTGCAGATGGAGGGTTCAATTCTTAGCATCTCTCTTTAGCAGGATCAAGCGGGCCTTGAGAAGAAAAAGAAATCTTGGAAAGCACAGGACAGAGGAACAGAGAATATCGAACTGGCAACGCAAACTCTTAAGCCAATAGAAGAAAACGGTCTTACGTTTCCAAGCCAATTTAAGTTGAATTATTATTGCCTATGTTTGCTGGGCAGAACGCTTTTGAGTTCAGCTCCCTGATAAAACTTTTATAAAATGTACGATTGCCATGAGCTTCCCAGCTTTAAATATCCGTGCGCAATGTATAATGCATACCAGCCTTGCGAAGGTTATAGAAAAACACTCTTTTAAAGTCACTTCGCAAAAAACGCACACTTTTTGCACTGAAAAAAGAAACCTCTTTCCAAGGCAAGGCCCTGTGGTTTGGTCTCCAAACCCCCAAATCTTTAACCTTAGACTGTCTACAGTCAACCTCACCCCATTCTTAAGATCTGGGTCTTCATTTTACCCAGGAGGGGAGGCTGAGTCGACCTTGAACCTGGTGAGATTCGAACTGCCCAATTACAGGCAACCGGCAGGCAGCAGAAGTAGCCTGCAGTACTGCACTCTAACCACTGGGCCACCGCAGCTCTATGCAGTTTCATTTTAAAAAGGGGAACAAATTGTTTCGGATCGATCCATCTAGGATCATAGGTATCCAAAATGTGGAGAGAAAAAATCTCCCAAGTAATTCTCACAGGCAGCTAGACAGACGGCACTAAAACTATATAGCCAAAATATTGCTTTAGCTGAGTACCATTGGTACGCAACCATTTTACATGTTTAAAAATATAAAGTGTGTTTTAGTCAATTGTAATATGGAAGGAGGGAAGGACCGGGCAAGGGAGACAGGGAGGGAGGGAACGAGGAAGGAAGGAAGGAAGGAAAGGGGAGAGAAGGAAGAGAGAAGGAAGGAAGGAAGGAGGGAAGGAAGGAAGGAAAGAAAGGGGAGAGAAGAAAGAGAGAAGGAAGGAAGGAGGGAAGGAGGGAAGGAGGGAAGGAGGGAAGGAAGGAAAGAAGGAAAGAAGGGGGAGAGAAGAAAGAGAGAAGGAAGGAAGGGGGAGAGAAGAACGAGAGAAGGAAGGAAGAAAGGGGGAGAAGAAAGAGAGAAGGAAGGGGGAGAGAAGAAAAAGAGAAGGAAGGCAGGAGGGTAGGAAGGAAGGATGGAAGGAAGGAAGGAGTAAAAGGGAGGGAGGGAAGGAAGGAGGAGGAAAAGAAAGGGAGAGAGGGAGGCGATAAGAAAGAGAGAAGGAAAGGAAGGTAGGAGGGAAGGAAAAGGGAGAGAGAGGAAAGAGAGAAGGAAAGGGAAGGAGGAAGAGAGGAAGGGAGGGAGAGAGGGGAGGGAGGGAGAAGAAGGCAGACAGACAGGAAGAAGGGAAGGAAGGAGAATGAGGGGGAAGAGGGAAGGGGAAGAAGAAAGGCAGGAAGGCAGGAGGAAAAGGGAAGGAACCAATGCATTTTTCCAACGTTATATTTTTGGGGAAGTCAAAGTCACAACTCCATTTATAGCATTGTTTCATCCTCAGCTCAAGCTCATCCTATCCATCCTGAATTTGGCACACAGAGAACAGACGTTTCGTCATGGCCGAAACATGTCCTAACTTAAGCCATACCTTCTTTGCCAGCCATTTTTTTTCATTCGTTCCTCTTACCGCCTAAGGGGCCACTCACATTTTCTCGACGGTAGAGCCGACCGAATGCCGGAGACACAACCCATCCTCTCTTCCCTTTAGGCTCCCTAGCTCGGCTCGGCTCTCCTTCGAGTTGCCCTAAAGTCACATGTCTTCTCCTGGCCTGCTCAACAGTCAATCTTGATATGTATTTACACTCTAAAATTATCCCCGTCTCTCGGTTGCCATGGTGACGGATAAAGTAGAACAGTGCTTTAAGAGCTGGGGTGGTACGATGTCCAGCCAGCAACGAGCTCCACAACGTCAGCAATTGTCTCCACTGGCAGCTTCTGAGCGGTTCCAAGAAATTTCTGGCTGCCTCCTGGGCAGACGACAGAATATTTGAACTATGCGGGTTGTTTTTTCCGCGAGCTCGTAAAATACTCTGTTGCTTCTGGAACTGGAAAAGGTGCAAAAAAGGGCAACAAAAATGATTGAGGAAATGGAGCCCCTCCCTTATGAAACCAGGTTGCAAGGCCTTGGTCTCTTCAGCCTTGAGAGACAGCATTGAAGAGGTGACTTGATCGAAGTGTATAAAATCATGCATGGGGTAGGAAAGGTGGATAGAGAAAAATTATTTTCTGTATCACACAATACTAGGACGAGGGGGCCCTCCCTAAAGCTCATAGGTAAGAAAGTGAGGACAAATAAAGGGAGATATTTCTTCACCCAGAGGGTCGTTGATTTATGGAATTCACTTCCAGAAGAGGTCATGAAAGTTGTCAGCCTGGAGAGCTTCAAGGCAGGATTAGACAGATTCAGGGATGCCGAGTTTATCGGTGGTTATTGAAAGGGATGTCCATGTGCCGCCTCTATGTTGGTTGAGGCAGGCAGGGTTCCCTTGGGTCCCCATTGTTGGGGGTCAAGGGAAAGGAGGCCTTCTCTTTCTGCTCAAGATCCCCATGGACAATTGGTGGGCCACTGTGGGCCACAGAATGCTGGACTCGATGGGCTTTGGCCCCATTCAGCAGGACTCTTCTAAGGTTCTTATGTTCTTCAGCTCTGGTCCAAAGTACAACTGTGGTCAGTGATAAGATTCCCATGACCAGTTAATTTATAAAAATCGAGGGGGAAAGAAGTCTCGTTTTCTAAGAAGAAAGCTGACCAGGAAAGCTGCAAATTTTAAGGCCACCTCTGAGAAAGACTTAGCGCTTGGAAAACATTCTTTGCAGAGAGTAACCATGAAAGAGCTTGCAAGCTGGTAAGAGCTGGGAACATCATTAGCAAGTGTTTAGGGCTGGAAAGGAACTTACTTAGAGCAATGAAAAAAACCCTGCAAAGACTTAGGGCTTGGAAAACATTCTTCACAGAGAGAAACAATGAAAGAGCCTGCAAGGTAAGAGCTGGGAAGATCGTTAGCAGCTAGTTAGGGCTGGAAAAAAGCTACATTTGGAGTACCCTAATTATCAGCCTCTTTTAGGGAGGGGGGGAAAGTGTGTCTTATCCTCTGAAAAATACGGTGTGTGTGTGTGTGTATGTATTTATGTAACATATTTTTCTGATCATGAAAAGGAAGGGAGACTACTATAGATCTATTTTGGGCTTATTTGCCTTTATCAGGTAGCCACACCCTTACTGGGATTTGAACCTGGAGCCTCTTTCTTGTATTTATACATATAAATAAAAGAATCTGGTCAACTAACAGCCAAAGCTAAATTAAAATCAATGGAATTCATGGAAAACTGGACTTGGGTTTCTTGTGGGAATGCAAAGATTCCAAACTGATGACAAGTTTTACCCCACCTTCCAGCTCAACTTCCTATTACAATTTTGCTCGGGTGAACGCAGCCTTTATTGTTTGCAAACCCCTGCAACAGACCTCAAGAAAAAAAGACAATGAATCATCGGATCATTCCAGTTCTCTAGCCATCCACCCCTTCAACGGGCAAGCCGGCCACCTTCTGATCAGCTCAGTTGCTCAGTTATCAATTTATTCTGCAGATAGTTTGCCCACAAATGCTTTTTTTCCCCTGAGTCAGCAACGGACACCATATGAAACAACTAATGCATTAAGAATGATAGCAAATGATTAGTATAATGAAGATGCTGGCTGTTTTAATTAATGCCTCTTCTTTAAAATGCAAAAAGGGAGGATGACAGCATAAATGCCAGATCTTTTTAAGCGCTTCTGGAATGCATTTTTTTTAAAAGAAGATATCGGGCTTTTAACATCGCATTTGCTTTTTGCTTAGCTCCACTATTTAAGGGTAATTTAGCAAATAACGGATGTTTCTTGCGGTACCCAGATCTACACGAGAGATTTAACATGGTTCTTTGTGTCAGAGATCCTTTTGGGAATTTCATGGTCTGAGAACTGGTAGAAAACATCCAGAGGAAGTTAGAGCAATGAAAAAAAAACCCTTAGAAAGTCTTAGGACTTGGAAAACATTCTTTGCAGAGAGAAACAATGAAAGAGCTTGCAAGCCAGCAAGAGCTGGGAATATCGTCAGCACCTGGTTAAGGTGGAAAGAAACTTATTTGGAGCAAGTTAGAGCAATGAAAAAAAAAACTGCAGAGACTTAGGGCTTGGAAAACATTCTTCGCAGAGAGAAACAATGAAAGAGCCTGCAAGGTAAGAGCTGGGAACATCATTAGCAAGTGTTTAGGGCTGGAAAGAAACTTACTCAGAGCAAATTAGAGCAATGAAAAGAAAACCTGCAAAGACTGAGGGCTTGGAAAACATTCTTCTCAGAGAGAAACAATGAAAGAGCCTGAAAAAATGCTACATTCAGAGTATAAGACGCACCCAAATTATCAGCCTTTTTTAGGGAGGAAAAAGGTGCATTTTATAGTCTGAAAAATATGGTGATAAGTGCATACTAGGATATTGATCTAAGAATGATTGGAAAAAAATATCTATGATTGTGTAAATTATCGATATATTATCTCTCCCGCTCTTCTTCCTCCTCCTTCTCCTCCTCCTTCTCTTTCTTAAAAAAAACCCAGTTCATTCTCTTTCTGTCCCTTCTCCCCTTCTCCCTATCTTTCTCCTTCTCCTTCTCTTCCTCCTTCCTCCTCCTTCTTATTCTTAAAAAAATAGTCCATTGTCCTTCTCTCGCATTGTCCTCCTCCTCTCCCTCTCTTTTCCCTTCTCCTTTTCTCCCTTTCTTTCCCCTTCTCCTCCTTCTCCCTTTCCTCTTCTTCCTCCTCCTCCTTCTTCTTAAAAAACAATCCATTTTCCTCCTCTCACATTCTTCTCCTCCTCCTCCTCCTCCTCTCCCTCTCTTTTCCCTTCTCCTTTTCTCCCTTTCTTTCCCCTTCTCCTCCTTCTCCCTTTCCTCTTCTTCCTCCTCCTCCTTCTTCTTAAAAAACAATCCATTTTCCTCCTCTCGCATTCTTCTCCTCCTCTTCCTCCTCTCCCTCTCTTTTCCCTTTTCCTTCTCCTTTTATCCCTTTCTTTCCCCTTCTAATTCTCCTCCTTCTAAGAAGGATTGAAAAAAATCTATGATTGTGTATATTATCATTATATTCTAAGGTATATGCATTAATATATATATGAAAACTGTAAAGAAAAAAAAGATACAGAAAGAAAAAGAAGAAGACTTCGCTAACTACAGTGACTGCAAGAGCAGCTGACCACCAAACAGCTGGAAGGCAGGAGGGTTGTGAAAACAACAACAGAACAACATGCAAATCCGTTAACAGCTGGGTAGTTTTGTTCTGAGCAAGCTACCGGCCAACCTAACCACATCTCCTGAAATAGCAATAGCACTGAGACTTATATACTGCTTCACAATGGTTTTAAACTCTCTAAGCAGTTTATAGATTGAGCCTCTTTTCCCCAACAATCTGGGTCCTCATTTGACCCAGGATGGATGGAAGGTTGAGTCAATCTTGAGCCCGATGAGATTTGAACTGGTGAACTACAGTCATCAATCAGCAGAAGCAGCTTGCAGTAATAAACTCTAACCACTGTGCCACCATGCCTCATAAAACCATAAAGGTCAGGGATTTTTTAAAAGAATAGAATAGAATTTTATTGGTCAAGTGTGATTGGACGCACAAGGAATTTATCTTGGTTCAGATGCTCTCAGTGTACATAAAAGAAAATATACATTTGTCAAGAATCATGGGGTACAACACTTAATGGTTGTCATAGGGGTCATTAAGTGTTGTACCACATGTTTCTTGACAAATGTATATATTTTTTCAATGTACACTGAGAGCATCTGCACCAAAGACAAATTCCTTGTGTGTCCAATCACACTTGGCCAATAAAATTCTATTCTATTCTATTCTATTCTGTTCTGTTCTGTTCTATTCTATTCTATTCACCTGACAAATTTCTCTCTTTCACCAAAAACCAAGATTCCATCTTTGGAAACGTGATATTGAGCATCATTTCAAAGATAGACTTTGACTGCTCGGCGCATAAAAATGCCAGTAGCCTCTTGTTCTATCTGCTCTTTTTCTTGTTGCTGCTGTTACTTTGCAAGGATGTTCACACTGCAAGCATTAAAAGCACAAAACGCAGACCCCCAAATAGAGATTCCGTGGCATTCCCTCGGTGGGTGAAATTTCCACCCCGACAGTGATTTAATCTCGTCCCTCGCCAGCCCCATAAAACCCGGTGGTGTCTTACTGCTTAATTAGCGCCTGGATGAAACACAAGGTTCTTCTTCGTCAACTGGGTTTAATTGCACAAATTTGTTTTTATATGAAACTAGCAAAAGGGAAAAAAAGAAAAACCTACAGGAAACTATGAAACGCGGGTTAGTAAGAGAAGGGGTGGGTGGGGGTAGCGCCATCCGTCTATGCGATCTGATTAATCTCCCCCACCCCGTGTCATTAAAGGATTAAAGCGAAACCGTTTTCCTCCGACTGATCGTGTTTGGCAATTTTAGAATTATTTTATGATTCCCGATCAATGTAATTAATGAGACTGACAGTTAATTAGTGACACCGGCAGGTGGGTGATAGGAGAAACTGCTGAATAGCAGGCAGTGTCAGATTTCATTTTGATTCGAGAGATAGATAGGTAGGTAGGTAGGTAGGTAGATAGATAGATAGATAGATAGATAGATAAGATAGGTAGGTAGGTAGGTAGGTAGGTAGGTAGATAGATAGATAGATAGATAGATAGATAGATAGATAGATAGATAGATAGATAGATAGATAGATAGATAAGATAGGTAGGTAGGTAGGTAGGTAAGACCAGAGTACCTCCGGAACCGCCTGCTACCACACGAATCCCAGCAGCCGATAAGGTCCCACAGAGTTGGCATTCTCCAGGTCCCGTCGACTAAACAATGTTGTCTGGCGGGCCTCAGGGGAAGAGCCTTCTCTGTGGCGGCCCCTGAGGCCCTCTGGAATCAACTCCCCCCGGAGATTAGAACTGCTCCCACCCTCCTTGTCTTCTGTAAACTACTTAAGACCCACCTATACCGCCAGGCATGGGGGATTTGAGACACCTTTCCCCCAGGCTTATTATAATTTATGTTTGGTATGTATGTGCTGTTTGGTTTTTAATTATGATAGGGTTTTTAGTTTTTTTAATATTAGATTTGTGCCATTATAATATTGTTTTTTATCGTTGTTGTGAGCTGCCCCTAGTCTTCGGAGAGGGGCGGCATACAAATCTAATTAATAATAATAATAATAATAATAATAATAATTATTATTATTATTATTATTATTATTATTATTATTATATAGGTAGGTAGGTAGGTTCGGTCAATCAGTAGGTAGATAGATAATAAAGATAGAGGGATGGATGGGTGGGCTGGTGGATAGATAGATAGATAGATAGACAGACAGACAGACAGACAGACAGACAGACAGACAGACAGACAGGGAGAGAGAGAGAGGGAGAGAGAGAGATAATAGATAGGTGGATGGGTGGTTTGGGTGAATGTTTGGAGCAGTTCACTTTACGTTTGTATCTATGGTGTGCTTGTGCGTTATTGCGGTTGAAGCTGAAGTAGTCATTGACAGGTAGGACATTGTAGTAAATAATTTTATAGGTAGTGTAGTTCTAAGTTGTCTAAGCCAAAAATTTCAAGTCTATCTCTCCCCAACAACACTAGCCACCCAGAGTTAGTTGGAATTGGGCAGCATATAAATATGAATGAATGAATGAATGAATGAATGAATGAATGAATGAATGAATGAATAAATATTGGGCAATTCTATATGATGTTGTTCTGCTAATAAAAAGAGATCATTTGTCAAAGCCATCGGAATTTTTTAAGGAGGTGGGGGGAGGAAACCCAGTCAGGTTATCGTTTCATTTTTGACTTAAAAACAAAAGATTCCATCTCTTCCCCCAGCGCTCTACCAGCCCATTTTAGGAAGCAAGCTGTGTTACTACTAAATAACGGGAGTGTCACAAGCAACATCTTGTCACCTGGCTCTTCTGAGTGGTGTTTCTCTCTCTCTCTCTCACTCTCTCTCTCTCTCTTCCTGGCACCTGAGAAGAAAAAGCTTTTGAAGAGAAGACACCCCTTGGGAGGAACAAGCTGGAGATAGATGCAAAGTGTTAACCGCTTTCTGATATTGTGTACCTAATTAGCAACACGAAGAATTTAATGGCGGTTATCAGTGTCGAGGGACTGACACGCGGCCCCCGGGGAGGAGGGGGGAAATGCAGGTTGGGTTTTATGGGGGTCTGGAATGGTGGTAAGCTCTGCAGAGGTCTAGTCCTTTTCTCAAAAGCCGCCTGTACACCTTGGACCGTTCTTCTCTCTCAGTGATGATTCTCCTTTTATGTTTATCTATTTATCTATTTGATATATTTATATCCTTCTCCCTCTTAAAAAAGAGCAATAGCATTTAGACTTATGTACCACTTCACATGGCTTCACAGCCTTCTCTAAGCGGTTTAAAGAGAGTCAGCATCTCACCCCCAACAATCTGGGTCCTCATTCGTTGTGGTTACGTCTGGCCCAGCTCCTGCCCCAAGGAATGTGCAGGTGGATGTGGGGGAAACATCCACATGCCGCAGGCCTGTTTTGCTCTCGATGGAATCTGCCGACAAAGCCTCCTCTGACCAAGGAAGCATGAGTGACAGGGAAGAGGGGAGTTTGGCAGACAGCCCAGGAGGAGATCAGTCATCTGTATCAACCTTGGATTCTGAACAAGAATGAATGACACATCCACACATGCGTAGAATGATGCATAGGAGACAACAACTGAAGGGTTATTTCAAGAGAAAATGAGGCCACCTGTGGTTGGGTGGGGCTGCCGTAATTAGTGCTACAGATAAAAGTGCAACCTGGTGTTTTAGCCTCATGTTTGAATCAGTTTATCTGATTCATTGTTTTGTCAAGATCGTGGTTTTTGTGCTGTTCAAGATTGTGTGTGGACTCTCTGGACTTTAGAATTGGACTCAATTTCCCAGTTTAATTGGATTGCATTTAACCTGTGCCTCGTGTGTACCAGAAAATCCCTTTGGCATTTAAAAAGGGAGCTGTTTCTGTTTTTCTGTTTATAAAAACTTTTGGGTTTTCCTTTTATTGTGTGGTGTGTGTCTTCCTGGACTAATTGCCCTGTAATTACGGGCAGTTGAAACACGGGCAGAACATTGTTTAACCCACCTCAGAAGGATGGAAGGCTAAGTCAACCTTGATCCTCCTGAGATTCGATCTTCCAAATTGCCGGCAGCCGGTAATCAGCAAAAGTAGCTTGCAGTACTGCATTCTGACCACTGTGCCACCACGGCACAATCCAGTCTCTTCCTCTTCCTCTCTTTCTCCTTCCTCTCCTCCTCCAGCTCCTCCTCTCGTTCTCTTTGTCCTTCTCCTCCTTCTTGAAAAAAACAGTCCATTTTCTTCTTCCTCCTCCTCCTCCTTTCCTTCTCTTTCTTTTTCCTCTCTTCCTCCTCCTTCTGGAAAAACAGTCCATTTTCCTCTTCCACTCCTTCCATTCCTCTCCTTCTCTTTCTCCTTCGAATCCTCTTCCTTTCACTCCTTAAAAAAGTCAATGTTTCTTTTCTTTCTTCTTCTCCTCCCCTTCCTTCTATTTCTTGAAAAAAATTCCTCCTCTTCCTCTCTTTCTCCTCCTCTTTCCTCTCCTCCTTGAAAAACAGTCCATTCTCCTCCTCCCAAATCTCCTCCTCTCCCTCTCTATCTCCTCCTCCATCTCCTCTTCTTCCTTCTCTTTTTCCTCCTCCTTCTTCTTCAAGAAACAGTCCATTCTCCTCCTCCTCCTCCCTCTCTTCCTCCTCCTCTCTTGAAAAAAACAGTTCATTCTCTTTCTGTCCCTTCTCCCCTCCTCCTTCTCCTCCTCCCCTCCCTCTCTTTCTCCTTCTCCTCTTCCTCTCTTTTCCCCTTCTTCTCTTCTCCCTTTATTTCCCCTTCTTCCTCTCCTCCCTCTCTTCCTTTTTTCCTTCCTCCTTCTCCTCCTTCTCTTTCTTGGAAAAAGAAGTCCATTCTTCTCTTCGTCCTGCCCACCCCCCTCTTTCTATGGTCAACGTCTGATTTAAAGTTGCATTCTGTTCCGCAATGGTCAGCCAACTGACTCTAGGAATTGAAGTCGTTTTCACCCTGGGAGTCAAACCCCCATCCTCCACATGGTGGCCTGCCCAGTTGATGATCTAAACCAGATGTCCTCCACCACACCAGCCTTCTGACCTCCAAAGGTCTACCATTGAAAAACATGTTACTCTTCCCCCGAATTCTTGCAGGATTACACAAGTTACATCTGAGTCGGGTGTAGAGACTCATTGAGTAATAGCTCAGCTGTTTTGCAGGGGGTTGGTATATAAGGTTCGGGTATTTTTTCTTTAAGGGGAGGATTCTTAGGTTCTGGACTCTCTTTGCCCACCCAGGTTGACAATTGGCTCTTTGCAACCTGGAAAGATTTGAAAGGCATCTTCTGGGCGTCGAACTGTGTTGCTGGCTTGCAATCCCAGCTTGTTGCTTGGCTATGTAAGAGCCTCTTGGCTTTGTTTCTTGGCTCAAACTCAAGGGCAGTTTTCAGTTCAGCTATTTAAAAAATAAAATAAAATAAAACTTCCCTAGGACACTGCAAAGGGCAGTTGTGAGAACTGCAGGGACCACTCAGGGTGGGTTTATAACTTTTATCAGATTGTGGAAAAGGAATCCCCCATCTGAGTGTTGTGTTGGCAGTTCTGTGTTAGCAAAAACTTCAGAAGAGAAGGATTTAGGGGTAGTGATTTCTGACAGTCTTCAAATGGGTGAACAGTGCGGTCAGGCGGTAGGGAAAGCAAGTAGAATGCTTGGTTGAATAGCTAGAGGTATCACAAGCAGGAAGAGGGAGATTGTGATCCTGCTGTATAGAGTGCTGGTGAGACCACATTTGGAATACTGTGTTCAGTTCTGGAGACCTCACCCACAAAAAGATATTGATAAAATTGAACGGGTCCAAAGATGGGCTACAAAACTGGTGGAAGGCCTTAAGCATAAAACCTGTCAGGAAAGACTTCATGAACTCAGTCTGTATAGTCTGGAGGACAGAAGGGAAAGTGGGGGAATGATTGAAACATTTAAATATGTGAAAGGGTTAAATAAAGTTCAGGAGAGAAGTGTTTTTAATAGAAACATGAACACAAGAACAAGGGGGTCCAATCTGAGGTTAGTTGGGGGGAAAGATGAGAAGCAACGTGAGAAAATGTTATTTTACTGAAAGAATAGTAGATGCTTGGAACAAACGTCCAGCAGACGTGGTTGGTAAATCCACAGTCACTGAATTCAAACATGCCTGGGATAAACATAGATCCATCCTAAGATAAAAGACAGGAAATACCATAAGGGCAGACTAGATGGACCATGAAGTCTTTTTCTGCTGTCAATCTTCTACGTTTCTATGTAAGTTGTATAGGGTAAGCATCAATACGGAATATGGATTAGTAGAAAAAGGCATCCTTTTCTAACTGATCCTGCTCTAAGCGGTCCAGTGACACCAAATATATGACAACCCTCATGGAAAAGGACAACACCGTGCCTGTGTTGACATAACTATTGACATAAAGGTTTGCTTCACAAATATTTAACTCTGTGGCTACGTTGATTGACGCATGGGTAGGGGAATCTTAGTAGCCTTTGAAGACCCTGCTAAGCCCTGAATGATGGGTTCTCGCTTCACACTGAAGCACAGATCAAACCCCCCCCCCACACACACACAAAACCTAACAACCACATTTGGGAGTTTAGCCGTATGTATGTATCCAGCCTGTGTGATTTATAGGACTGCAAATAGTTTTAGCTCGACACCGCCTTTGGCCAAGCCTGAGCTAACCATGAGACATTGAGCCTAATGCAGCTCCTCGGTTGTGGTCCATCGCTTTTGTAACCTCTTTGGGTTTCGCTGCTGCTGTAGGCCAGCAGTAAAATAAGGAGGTGATTATGCTCATAATGGGCCATGATCCATGGAGGATGGACCTTCAACCTGGCAGACGTAATGGCTTTATGATCATCAGAAGAGCTTTTATTGCAAAGTTCAATTATTGCTCTGAGCTGCTTTAAATGCTTAGAGAAAGCATTGTATTCTTTCTTTTCTGGGCTGTCTCCTTCCTTCCTCTGTTCTCTCCCTCCTTCCCCCCTTCCCCTTTTCCTTTTCTCCCTCCTTCCTTCTTATATTCCTTCCTTTCCTTGTTTCCTTCCTTCCCTTATGACTGTAACTTGTTGCTTGTATCCTAAGATTTTTATTAATACTGATTGTTTATTCATTGCTTATTTGACCCCTATGACAATCATTAAGTGTTGTACCCCATGATTCTTGACAAATGTATCTTTTTCTTTTATGTACACTGAGAGCATGTGCACCAAGACAAATTCCTTGTGTGTCCAATCACACTTGGCCAATAAAATTCTATTCTATTCTATTCTGTTTCGTTGCATTCTGTTCTGTTCCGTTCCATTCTACTGTATTCTTCCTTCCTTCCTTCCTCCCTTCTCCCTTCTCTCCTTCCTTCCTTCCTTCCCTCCACCTCTATCACTAATGATATTGGGGAATGGCTTTCAGGACAAACTCGGACCTCTTAAAAATCCTAAAACATCCATCCCAAACACAGATCCTGTTTTCACTTTTTTGGAGCAAAAGTGCTATTGCTAACATGTTGTAAGCCGCCCAGAGTCTAAGGAGAAGGGCGGCATAAAAATCAAATGAATGAATGAATGAATGAATGAATGAATGAATGAATGAATAAATAAATAAATAAATAAATAAATAAACAAACTGTGAGCAATACAGGAGTATTGAGTAGAACTGAGGTAAGTATATTAATCCGGCCCTATAAATCCATCCCAATTTCTCATGCGGCCCCATGGCAAAATGAATTGCCCACCCCTGCTTTGGAGCCTGGGGAGGATGAAACACAAGCCTCCTGGGCCCACCAGAAGTTGGGAAACAGGCCATTTCAGGCCTCCAGAGAGCCTCCGTGGAGTGGCGGAAGTTGTTTTCGCCCTCCCCAGGCATTAAATTATGGGTGTGGTCACTTGCACATTCACGATTGCGTACGCGCACCTTCTTACGGCACCCGAGAAAAAATTTATTTATTTATGTATTTATTGTTGTGGTTAGCTCTGGCCCAGCTCCTGCCTCAAGGACTGTGGATGTGTGGGAGACACCCACATGCTGCAGACCTGTTTTGCTCCCGGTGGAATCTGCTGATGAAGGCTCCTCTGACCAAGAAGACATGAGTGACAGGGAGGAGGAGAGTGTGGCAGACAGCTCAGAAGGAGATCAATTATCTAGCTCCTCCTTGGATTCAGAACAAGAGTTAATGATACAGCCATGGATGCAGAGAGCGATGCATAGGCAGCAACAACTGAGAGATTATTATCAAAGAAAATGAGGCCACCTGTGGTTGGGTGGGGCTGTGGTCATTAGTGAGGCTGCTATAAAGAGCAGCCTGTGGGTTTGGCCATTGTGGAGGATTATCTGATCCTTGTGTTTCGTGACTGCTTTACTGACTTTGACCTTTTGTGTGCTGATTTTTCCCCGCTTTGAAACTAAACCAGAGCAAAGGGTGTTTCACTTTGTGAAAGAAGAAGGACTGTGAATTGCCTCACAGCTGCAAGCTAAGTATCACAGAACTGATAAGGGACTTGTACAAATTACCAGTTTTGTTTGGAGACCAGTGCTCTTGGCTATACCAAAAGAGGGCTTAGTTAAAGGAATTTCCATTATAAAGAACATTGTTTTGAATTTTCAAACATGTGTGTGTCTGACATTTGTACCGGTGACTTTTTGGGAGGATTCTACCAGAGAGACCGACAGAACATTTATTTATTGGATTTGTATGCCGCCCCTCTCCGCAGACTCAGAGCGGCTAACAACAATGATAAAAACAGCATGTAACAATCCAATACTAAAACAACTAAAAACCTTTATTATAAAACCAAACATACACACAAACATACAAACAAAAATGGTTTTCCATCCCTGGTTTAGGAGAAACCACTCGCCCTACCATCCAACATCTCTTCAGACGTTGAAGCCAGAATCAATCCCTCCGATCTCCAGGATCCTTAGAAACAGAACTGAGGCGAACTCGTCAGGGACATTTGCTCAAACCGCTGAGCTGTGACACCTGCCTTCAACTGGGCTGTCAAAGATACGTCCATGGAAAGGGACCCCGAGGCCTCCTTTCTGTCTCGTGGGGGACCGTCATCCCTTGACTGCGGGGCCGGTAAAGGCGATTAGAAGCCTTTGGAGCTGTTCTTTTCCTGGGAGGGCAGTTTCCGCACAAAGTCGCTTATCGGAAACATGCTGACCCACATAGGGCGTGAAGGAAAGCACTTGACCACCGGGGTTAAACAAGAAAGCCTTCTCCCCCCCCCCTCGGCTCTGTCAACCGTTCCTGAGGCGATGTGGCAAAAATCGTTCCTGTTTGTTGTGAGTAAAGAGCCTCCCGCTGTGACCAAGCTCCCAATCAATTTGGAGACATGGCAGGTCAGCCCGGAGATGCCAACAACATTGTTTGCAGAAGATTTCCAGTTATTAGAGCAAGCGGGGAGGTGAAAAGGAGCTCCTTTCCCTCAGAAAGAGGCCACGGTATGTTAGCAAGAATGGGGGCAAGGGAAGAGGAAGGAATTGAAAGATCTGGACGGGGAGTCTGTTTGCACCAGGGAATCAGAGCGACAAAACAACAACAACAATAACAGTAATAATAATAATAATAATAATAACAACAACAAAAATAATAATAATAACAACAACCATAACCATAACTATAACCATAACTACCACCACCACCATCATCATCATCATCACAACAACAACAACAACAGAGTTGAAAGGGACCTTGGAGGTCTTCTAGTCTAACCCCCTGCTTCCAACAGGGTCTTCCTACCATCCATAGAAGCCAAAGTTTTATACAGAAACATAAAAACAATTACAGTGGTACCTCTAACTAAGAACCATTCTACTTATGAACTTTTCTAGATAAGAACCGGATGTTCAAGATTTTTTTTGCCTCTTCTCAAGAACCGTTTTCTACTTACAAACCCAAGCTTCTGAAACTGTAACCGGAAAAGACAGGGAGAAGCCTCCGTGGGGCCTCTCTAGAAGTTTCCTGGGAGGAAACAGGGCTGGAAAAGGCGGGGAGAAGCCTCCGTGGGGCCTCTCTAGGAGTCTCCTGGGAGGAAACAGGGCTGGAAAAAGCAGGGAGAAACCTCCGTGGGGCCTCTCTAGGAGTCTCCTGGGAGGAAACAGGGCCGGAAAAGGCAGAGAGAAGCCTCCGTGGGGCCTCTCTATGAGTCTCCTGGGAAGAAACAGGGCTGGAAAAGGCGGGGAGAAATAAATAAATAAATAAATAAATAAATAAATAATATTCTGAAAAATACAGGAATGGGTGTCCAACCCCTTCCTCTCTTCATGCACAAAAGGCTAGATTAAAAACTGTCTTGGCGCTTGGCGGCCTTAGGAGGAAAGGCCTTAAGGACGGTTGAATCTTCTTACAAGAAACTCCCGGGGAACTTGTTAATGCTTTATAAAAGGAAGCCACGGGTCTGCAGGGAAGCCAAGAGAGAGAAGCAGAGAAGATCAAGAGGATCTGGAAGAGGACCGCAGATGGAAAGTAGGCAGGGGAACAGAGGGGCCAAACGGGGTGCTCATCGGATGTACCCACGGGGTCCTTGAAGCGTGATGTTGGCACCGCATGCAAGTGACTGCCGCCGGCATGCTTCATTCAGACGCTGGTGGCTCTGGTTTCCAATTTGTTGACACGGCTTGAGGAACAAAAGACACGGAGCTGTTCAAGCTGCTAATGATAGAGCAGAAACAGCTGGGCCTTCAGTCAAACAGAGTCACTGATGACAAAGGAGAAGTAGAGGCACAGAATCTGCCCTTCAGATGCTAGGTCAGTGATGGAGAACCTTTTTTTCTTCCTTGGGTGCCGAATTATTATTATTATTATGATAGATAGATAGATAGATAGATAGATAGATAGATAGATAGATAGATAGATAGATAGATAGATAAAAATCGTAGGATATAAGCAACAAGTTACAGTCAACATGGGAGGAAATGGGTGATAGGAATGATGAGAAAAACTAGTAGAATAGAAGTGCAGATTTAGTAGAAAGTCTGACAGTGTTGAGGGAATTATTTGTTTAGTAGAGTGATGGCATTCGGAAAACAAACTGTTCTTGTGTCTAGTTGTCTTGGTGTGCAGTGCTCTGTAGCGATGTTTTGAGGGTAGGAGTTGAAACAATTTGTGTCCAGGATGTGAGGGGTCAGTAAATAGTTTCCCCGCCCTCTTTTTGACTCATGCAGTCTACAGGTCCTCAATGGAAGGCAGGTTGACAGCCATTGTTTTTTCTGCAATTCTGATTCTCCTCTGAAGTCTGTGTCGGTCTTGTTGGGTTGCAGAACCAAACCAGACAGTTATAGAGGTGCAGATGACAGACTCAATGATTCCTCTGTATTATTCCTTATTATTATTCTGTATTCTGTATTTATTATTATTATTATTATTATTATTATTATTATTATTATTATTACTATTATTATTACTATTATTATTACTATTATTATTACTATTATTATTATTTATTAGATTTGTATGCCGCCCCTCTCCACAGACTCCACACTATTTATTTTATTCATTTATTTATTGGATTTGTATGCCGCCCCTCTCCGAAGACTCGGGGCAGCTAACAACAGTAGTAAAAACAGCATATAACAGTCCAATATTAAAACAGTTTAAAACCCTTATTATAAAACCAAACATACATACATACAGACATACCATGCTTAAAATTGTAAAGGCCTAGGGGGAAAGAGTATCTCAGTTCCCCCATGCCTGGCGGCAGAGGTGGGTTTTAAGAAGCTTATGAAAGGCAAGGAGGGTGGGGGCAATTCTAATCTCTGGGGGGAGTTGGTTCCAGAGGGTTGGGGCTGCCACAGAGAAGGCTCTTCCCCTGGGTCCCACCAAGCAACATTGTTTAGTTGACGGGACCCGGAGAAGACCCACTCTGTGGGACCTAACTGGTTACTGGGATTCGTGCAGCAGAAGGCAGTCCCTGAGATAATCTGGTCCGGTGCCATGAAGGGCTTTATAGGTCATGACCATCACACTCATAATTCAATGCCTGTTGAGGGGAAAACAGCTCCCCCCACCCCTCAGAGGCCCTCTGGAGGCCAAAAATGGCCTGTTTTTCCAACATCTGGTGGGCCAGTAGGCTCATGTTTTGCCCTCCCCAGGCTCTAAAGGCTTCCCTGAAGCCGGGGAGGGTGAAAATGCCTTCCCTCGTGCCCCTGGAGGCTCTCTGGAAGCCAAAAACGCCCTCCCAGAGCCTCCATGCGAGCCAAAAATCAGCTGGCCAGCACACACATGTACATTGGAGCTGAGCTAGGGCAATGGCTCTCGTCCAGCAGATATGGTCCATGTGCCACCTGTGGCACCCATGCCATAGGTTTGCCATCACTGCCCTAGGGGGAACCTCCTGGGCTCTCTTGCATCTCTCTGGGCTCAGGCACTTCGAAATAACCCAATCTAGGCCATTTGTAAAAATGTTCCTGAAAAAAAGGACCAAGTGGCCCTAATGTGGACAACTTGGGAAGGGCGATTAAAGGATAATAATGGTAATGAGAAGGAAAGGACTTTGGAGGCAAATTGCTCCCACGCTGATTGTTAAAGCACCAACCTCTGAAAAACAAACCGAAACTGCCTGGTTTCCCTTATTGCAAAGTTTGGAAGTAGCTGTGCTTCTGATGGAGGGAGAGAAGAAGAGAAGGAGGGAGAAAGAGAAAAAGAGAAAGAGAAAGCATAGACACCAGAGGGTTGTTGTGAATGGCGAGTATTCTGAGCAGAGTCAGGTTACAAGCGGTGTGCCACAAGGGTCTGTTCTGGGTCCTATTCTTTTTAATATGTTTGTGAGTGACATAGGGGAAGGTCTGGTAGGGAAGGTTTGCCTATTTGCCGATGACTCTAAAGTGTGCAATAGGGTTGATATTCCTGGAGGCGTCGGCAATATGGTAAATGATTTAGCTTTACTAGATAAATGGTCAAAGCAATGGAAACTGCAGTTTAATGTTTCCAAATGTAAAATAATGCACTTGGGGAAAAGGAATCCTCAATCTGACTATTGTATTGGCAGTTCTGTGTTAGCAAATACTTCAAAAGAAAAGGATTTAGGCGTAGTGATTTCTGACAGTCTCAAAACGGGTGAACAGTGCAGTCAGGCAGTAGGGAAAGCAAGTAGGATGCTTGGCTGCATAGCTAGAGGTATAACAAGCAGGAAGAGGGAGATTATGATCCCGCTATATAGAATGCTGGTGAGACCACATTTGGAATACTGTGTTCAGTTCTGGAGACCTCACCTACAAAAAGATATTGACAAAATTGAACGGGTCCAAAGACGGGCTACAAGAATGGTGGAAGGTCTTAAGTATAAAACGTATCAGGAAAGACTTAATGAACTCAATCTGTATAGTCTGGAGGACAGAAGGAAAAGGGGGGACATGATCGAAACATTTAAATATATTAAAGGGTTAAATAAGGTCCAGGAGGGAAGTGTTTTTAATAGGAAAGTGAACACAAGAACAAGGGGGCACAATCTGAGGTTAGTTGGGGGAAAGATCAAAAGCAACATGAGAAAATATTATTTTACTGAAAGAGTAGTAGATCCTTGGAACAAACTTCCAGCAGACGTGGTAGATAAATCCACAGTAACTGAATTTAAACATGCCTGGGATAAACATATATCCATCCTAAGATAAAGTACAGAAAATAGTATAAGGGCAGACTAGATGGACCATGGGGTCTTTTTCTGCCGTCAGACTTCTATGTTTCTATGTTTCTAGAAAGAGAAAAAGAGAAAGAGAGAAAGAGAAGAGAAAGAGAAAGAGAAAGAGAAAGAATGAATGGAGGGAGGGAGGGAGGGTAGAGAAGGGGTGGGGAGGGGAGGAAGGAAGGAAGGAAATAAAGAGAAAGAAGGAAGGAAGGAAGGAGACAGGGAGGGAGGGGACAGAAAGGAGGGGACAGAAAGGAGGGAAAGAGGAAGGAAGGAAGGAAGGAAGGAAGGAAGGAAGGAAGGAAAGATAGTGAGGGAGGGGACAGGAGGGAATGAATGAATGAATGAATGAATAAATAAATGAATGAATGAGCAAAGGAACGAAGGAGAACAGTGAGGGAGGGGACAGAAGGAAGGAAGGAAAGAAAGGAAGGAAGAAAGAGAGAGAGAGAGAGAGAAAGAAAGGAAGAAAGAAAGAAAGAAAGAAAATCCACCTTAGCACTTGGCCATTAGCAGCCCTGCTCCTCTTTCACCATCCATAGTCTTCCCCTCCCAACCTTTCCTGGTGGTCTCCCATCCTATCATTGAGTATGCATGGAGAAGGAAGAATCTGTACACCGGGATATTTCCCTCTTGTTTCTCCTCCTTTTGTTTTATTTTTTCTTTAAATTCGTGTTGAAAGACACCACGAAGCCAAAATGATTTTCCTCGCCTTCCAGACGACAGAGATTTCTGATGAATCCGAAAACTCGCTCCCCACCTGGCACTTGCTTTCTCTACTATACTGACGACTTGTTTTGGCAACGCAGCCCAGAACAAGCGAAGGATTGTAGAACGGGGCGGCCTTTTCCCTCCCTGCATTTGTATCTCGCAGCTGTGCTCTGTTCATATATTTTTCACAGCTTTACTTTCTGTCTTTCGCTACGGTGTTAATAAGATTGGTAGTTAGAACATACCTGGCTAGATTTCCACGATGACTTTTTATCACCGGCAAGAAGAATCTGGGGGACTTTTTCCGCGAGCATAAATAGGTGTCCAGGAGCTTTGTTGTATTTTGCTTTATTTTTTTAGGAGATTTTATTCTTCTGGGTTTTTTTTTTGCAAAAGCACTAAATGACAAATATTCGCGGTGCTTCCACCCGCTAAGCCCATGTGTTGTGTGCATCGCAGGATTTACCCACCTTGCACACCCGACTTGGTGTTACCTGCGCGAGAATGTATTTAGCACCGTATTTCAAAGTTTTCGCAACACGCCAACATGCAAATTAAATTCTCCAGCTCCAAATGTCAACCAGGCAGTGATTTCCTACCACCAGGAGCATCGTTTTCCCGAAGCGGTGAAAGTTACACAGTCAATCTGTTCTGTCGGGCTCTCTGGTAGAATCCTCCCAAAAATTCACAGGTACAAATTTCAGACACAAACACGTTTGAAAATTCAAAACAATGTTCTTTATAATGAAATTTCCCTTAACCTAAGCTCTCTCTTGGTATAGCAAAGAGCACTCGTCTCCAAACAAACTGGTAATTTGTACGTCCCTTATCAGTTCTTTGATACTTAGCTTGCAGCTGTGAGGCAATTCACAGTTCTTCTTTTTTCACAAAGTGAAACACACTTTGCTCTGGTTTAGTTTCAAAGCGGGGAAAAATCAGCACACAAAAAGTCAAAGTCAGTAAAGCAGTCACAAAACACAACAAACGATCAGATAATCCTCCACAATGGCCAAACCCACAGGCTGCTCTTTATAGCAGCCTCACTAATGACCACAGCCCCACCCAACCACAGGTGGCCTCATTTTCTTTGACAATAATCTCTCAGTTGTTGCTGCCTATGCATCGCTCTCCGCATGTGTGGCTGTATCATTAACTCTTGTTCTGAATCCAAGGAGGAGCTAGAGAATTGATCTCCTTCTGAGCTGTCTGCCCCACTCTCCTCCTCCCTGTCACTCATGTCTTCTTGGTCAGAGGAGCCTTTATCATCAGACTCTACCGGGGGGGGGGGGGGCAAAACAGGCCTGCAGCATGTGGATGTCTCCCCCACATCCACAGTCTCCACAGTCCTTGGGGCAGGAGCTGGGGCAGAGCTAACCACAACGCAATCTGAGTCCACAGCTGAATTTGGAAGACCATCTCTCGGCTGTGGGCGAGATGAGCGTTCGCACGGTTACGTCTTGTGCACCCAGTTGCAGCCCTATCTGGACAGGGGGTCACTTGTCACAGTCACTCACGGACTCATCATCTCGAGGTTCGACTGCTGCAACGCTCTCTACATGGGGCTGCCTTTGGAGAGTGTTCGGAGACAGCAACTTGTGCAAAGTGCAGCCGCGTGAACTATCCTGGGGCTACCAAGATCTGCCCACATCTCAACATCACTCCATGAGCTGCACTGGCTGCCAATTGGTCTCCGGGCACAAATCAAAGTGCTGTTTATGATCTATGAAGCCCTACACGGCTTAGGACCAGACGACCTACGGGACCGTTTTCTGCCTCGTGTATCCCTCCGGTCAGTTAGGACCCACAGAGTTGGCCTTCTCCAGGTCCTGTCGGCCAGACAATGTCGGCTGGTGAGGCCTAGGGAAAGAGCCTTCTCTGTAGTGGCCCTGGCCCTCTGGAACAAACTCCCTCCAGAGGTACGTACTGCCCCCTTCCTCCTGGTCATTTGTGAAGCTCTGAAGATCCACTTCAGAGTGAGCGACAAAATTGTCTCCGGACGATATTATGAATGATATTGAATTGGATGAATGCGTATGTCTGTAGAATAGCATAGAATGGAATGGAATAGAATAGAATAGAATAGAAATTGGAATAGAATAAAATAAAAATTAGAATAGAATAGAATAGAAGAATTTTATTGGCCAAGTGTGATTGGACACACAAGGAATTTGTCTTTGGTGCAGATGCTCTCAGTGTACATAAAAGAAAAAGTGACATCTGTCAAGAATCATGTGGTACAACACTTAATGATTGTCATCGAGGTCAAACAAGCAACGAAGAAACAATCAATATTAATAAAAATCTTAGGATACAAGCAACAAGTTACCATCATACAGTCCTAAGTGGGAGGAAAAGGGTGAGGTATATGGGGTTTTTAACCCTTTTAGCAATTTGCATCAGTCTTTTAAAGTAAATTAGATTTCATTTATATATAGTTTATAATATTGTAAGCTGCTCTGAGTCGCGGTGAGAAGGGAGGCATAGGAATCTAATAAATAGTTAAATAAATCTTGTCTCCCCTCCTTTCCAAACACGACACACACCATCCTCAACCACACATGTGGTACCCCACTCGAGGTGGGGGGCTCCCACGTCTCGTTGTGACTCATATTCCAAAAACTCTCCATTAGGGCTCCAGCTCGCCAGGGTTGGAGAAGGGAGAGGACGGTTCACATTTGGAGATGTGTCGTTGTGTCACAGCTGCCTGTTTAGTTAGAGAAACAAGAGTTCTGTCAGTTGTGTAGCAGTTTTTAATTTGGAAGAGTGAGCCCCACTGCTATCAACAACCCTGAAAGGATGTCACATTATCACTTGAAAGAGCCAAAAAGGAAGTCGCTATATTATAGTGACAATCCTGGGCAGATTCTGGCAGGAAGGTAGCTTAATGAAGCTCAGTGGGGAATTGGGCTCTGAGCAGAACCTGTGAAGTAGAGAAACTCTGCACAGGACTTCAACACACACACACACACACACACAACCCCCCCCCCAACCCACCATTATGAAAATCAGGCAACATTCCAGAATTGTATACGCACAGACTTGGAAAACCAGTGTGTATATGTACAGCCCCCTTCTCTTTTTCTTTCTTCTTTTCTTTCTCTTTCTCTTCTTCCCTTTCCTCCTCTCTTCTTAAACTCTCCTTCTTTACTTTTACTTTTTTATTTTATTAATGTGTTGTACTGTTCTCTCCTTTCTTTTCAATTAAGACATTAACTACTCATCATGAGAGAGGTTCAGTGCAAAAATTATATACTGTACTTCTATATAGTTATTAAATATATATTTAATAGCAGTTATTAAACTATAATAGTTATTAAACTATAGTAGTTATTAAAGTATATATATAAAGCAGAATTGATCAGATCGGGTGGCCTAGAGGTTAATTCTCTGCCTTACAAGGCAAAGGTTGCAGGTTCAAGTCCCAGTGAGGGTATGGCTAGCTGATGAGGCCAAAATAAGGCCGAAATAGATATATCCTAGTCTCCCTTAAATTAAATATTCAGCAAAAATATGTGATTTATATGAGACTCATATGCTGGCTGGGGGAATTCTGGGAATTGAAGTCCACAGGTCTTCAAATGACCAAGGTTGGACATCCTGGGCTAAATCAAGTCTTGTAGAGAAGAGAGAACGGGAGAACAGGACCTTGGAGAGCTCCTCGAGGGTGGCTTAGTAGTTCTAGCAGGATGTTGTTTCAGCTATGCTCTGAAACACCCCTGCAGTTTAAGATCTGGTGCAAGTGGTTTGCAAACTCATAAGAACATAAGAAGAGCCCTGCTGAATCAGGCCAAAGCCCATCGAGTCCAGCATTCTGTGTCATCCAGTGGCCCACCAATTGTCCATGGGGATCTTGAGCAGAAGGAGAAGGCAAAACCCTCCCTTTCCCTTGACCCCCAACAACTGGCACTCAAGGGAACCCTGCCTGCCTCAACCAACATAGAGGCGGCACATGGACATCCGTTTCAATAACCATTGATACACTTGGCATCCCTGAATCTGTCTAATCCTGCCTTGAAGCTATCCAGGCTGACAGCTGTCACGACCTCTTTTGGAAGGGAATTCCATCAACCAACGACCCTCAGGGTGAAGAAATATTTCCCTTATTTAGGTTTATTGGATTTATATGCCGCCCCCCTCCGCAAACTCGGGGCTCACCTGTGAGCTTTAGGGAGTGCCCCCTCATCCTAGTATTGTGTGATAGAGAAAATAATTTATCTCTATCCACCTTTTCTCTCCCGTGCATGATTTTATACACTTCGATCAAGTCGCCCCTTAAACGCCGTCTTTCAAGGCTGAAGAGACCAAGGCGTTGCAACCTGGTTTCATAAGGGGCTCCATTAGGGCTCTTTGCCTAACTCACAATTACCTTTTATTGTCTCTATACTTGGACTCATTTCTTTGCATCCCAAGGATTTGGGTTCAGTCTTTTTATTAGCTTCAATCTTCCAGCTGGCGGATCACAAGAAGAAAAAGGTGTACAGAAGCAATTAAGAAGCCAGTGACCTTGGCTAAAAATAAACACACACTTTGGTGGCTGTGAGCACTGTAATAAGCACAACAATCTTCTTTTTGTGTTCCTTTCCAAGGGAAGATCTCATTCCCTGTTTCCCCTCTCATTCTCCAGAAGTTCCAGTTTTTAAAAAAAGTTGGCAGAGTTGGCTAAAGAAATACATTTGCAAAAGCCAAATGCCAAACAGAGAAGATACCCAGTCTAGCCTTTGGATGCTGTATCAACTCTATGATTAGGGAGGAGGGGAAGATCCAAGAAACTTTAACACTTCTGCAGATGATAGATAGATAGATAGATAGATAGATAGATAGATAGATAGATAGATAGATAGATAGATAGATTAGATAGATAGAAGATAGATAGATAGATAGATAGATAGATAGATAGAAGAGAGAGAGAGAGAGATAAACAGACAGACAGACAGACAGAAGACAGAGTCAGATGATAGATAATGGTAGATGATAAAGATATAGGATGGTTAGATAGATAGATAGATAGATAGATAGATAGATAGATAGATAGATAGAGAGATGATAGATAGATAGATAGATAGATAGATAGATAGATAGATAGAGATAAACAGACAGACAGACAGACAGACAGACAGACAGACAGATAGATAGAAGATAGATAGAAGGAAAAGTCATCTGAGTTATCTTTCAAATTAAGGACCTATTATAACCACTAGCCAAACATTCACAAAAATGCCCTATGTTTTCATAATTTTTCACCATTAAAATGGGCTAGTGTTATTAACGAAGTAGTACTTCAATTCTTAGAATTCCTCCAGCCAGCATGCTGGGAGTTGAAGTCCAGGCAACTTACGGTTGCTGAGTTTGAGAGACAATGATCTAGTGATTAAAATATTCTCAGACAGGAGATTTAGGATCTAAAAGCTTTGGGATTCACCCATCTGGAGGACCCCAATCACTTCACAGCTTCTAGTTGGAGCACCACTTAGTACCGCCTGCCACTTTCTGCTTTAAATTGCCACAATCTTTTTTTTCTTTTTTGCTTTCGGTTCATTTTCATCCATTCTCTGGTCTCGAATGTCCTACCTTCACCCGAATCGCCTTACGCACTTACAAAAAGCGTTTATGTTTTTTAAAAGGCTAGGGAAAGCTGCCTAAAGCGCCCCCTCATTTTAATAAAATTCAGCGGGAAAGTGGTTGCCTTGCAATGAATGAATCTCTGCACAGATTTTAAATGCAAATCTTGATGGAAATCCTCAGACACCCAGATCATGGTTCTCCCAATGGGGCTTTTTCAAAAGGGGACTGGACTTTGTTTTTTCTTTGAAGACATTTTGCTTCTCGTACAAGAAGCTTCTTCAATGTTCCGCCTGCCTGCCTGTCTATCTAGTTATGTATCATCTATCTATCTATCTATCTATCTATCTATCTATCTATCTATCTATCTATCTATCTATACATACATACATACATACATACATACATACATACATACAGACATACAGACATACAGACATACAGACATACAGACATACATCATATATCTAGTTTTCTATCTATCTATCTATCTATCTATCCATACATACATACATACATACATACATACATACATACATACATACATACATCATCTATCTAGTTTTCTATCTATCTATCTATCTATCTATCTATCTATCTATCTATCTAGTTATCTATCTATCTATCTATCTATCTATATCTATCTATCTATCTATCTATCTATCTATCTATCTATCTATCTATCTAGTTATCTATCTATCTATCTATCTATCTATCTAGTTATCTATCTATCTATCTATCTATCTATCTATCTAGTTATCTATCTATCTATCTATCTATCTATCTATCATGTATCTATCTATCTATCATCTGTCTGTCTGTCTGTCTATCTATCTATCTATCTATCTATTATCATCTACAGTATCCATCTATCCATCCATCCATCTATCTAGTTATCTGTCTACCTACCTACCTACCTACCTACCTATCTGTCTGTTATCATCTGCAGTATCCATCCATCCATCCATCCATCCATCCATCCATCCATCCATCCATCTATCTATCTATCTATCTATCTATCTATCTATCTATCTAATTATGTATCATTTATTATCTATCTGTCTTCCTATCTTTCTATCTTCAGTACTGAAGAAAATTCTTGGATAAAAAGTAAAACATCTTCAAGGTAAAAACAAAGGAAGTCCATTTAAAGGAAGGAAGCCTATTTTTTAAAAATACCTTTGGGGTTCTCAACACAAATCCTGGAAGAATTATCCTCTCTATAAAACATCCAAAATGTGTCTCTTCCATGCCACCTTATTTGATACTACAATGGTCCAGGCTTTCAAGAACCCTATCCCAACCAGGTTGGTGTGCACAGACTAGTCAATTGCATCTGGCATTCTAAACACTGTCATTGATGGGACATAGAGTCAATTTCGGGTCAAACTAATGCTTCCATAATGAACTGCCTTGCAGTCTGGGAAGCAAATACATTTTCGTCGGACAGAAGAGGAAAAATAAAACAAAATAGTGGATTAACTCCTTGAGACAATGGATGGCACTTCACCAACCCAGCCTTATATATTTTCCCCCAGAAATTTAAAGCTAATTCCTTAAAACATCCAAACGACATTCTGGCATTGTTGGCGAATATACCACATTCGAAAGCTTCTGAGTGATGCCTGCTTTGAAAAATGTGGTTTTCAAGAAATTAAAAGGAGCCCAGATGGAAGGAGAGAAAGAGAGGTGGGAGGGAGGGAGGGAGGGAGAGAGACAGAGAGAGAATGAGAATATGAGAGGGGAGCGGAGGAAAAAGAATTAAAGAAAAGAACAGGTTCACCCAGGCAAGTGCTTTTTTTTATGTTAATAAATTGCTACTTTACTCTCTGATTAATTTCCCTGTTCAAACAGCCAGGAAATCAAAAGAAGAGATTTTTAGAGCACCTGATGAGCTCTGTGGAGACTTGGACAAATAATAGCATAAAATGGTTTATGAAACCAGAGGGTTTATGGTCTATAAATAACTCCAGAGTCATTTTCATTCCTTACACGTACGGCATTACAGAAGACTGGATGATAGCTTTTCACAGGCGCTTGGCTCAGCTCCTACGGTTCCACATGTTTTGTAGCTGTTGGCTGAGACACACGCATACACAAACATATCTACTATATAAACACACACAAGCACACACACTTAAAATGGCTTAAAACAATGGTTTTAATAAGGGAGAGATTTGATCAGGGATTTTTTTTCCACCTGCAAAGAATGTTTCTCCTAAACGCCCCTCAATTCATATACAGTTGTGCCACTGAGTCTACTATATATCTTTAGGATATTGTATCTACTGTATATATTTTATGGCTTCAGAGGTGGGGAAGGGTATCTGAGTATGACTTGAATCTATGGAGAGTCTGGGCTGAGGGCTAGCAAACGTCTCCAAGAAAGCAAGGAACAAGAAGAAAGGAAATTTATCCCCCCACCCTTCCTTCCTTCCTTCCTTCCTTTCTTTCCTTCTTTCTTTCCTTCTTTCCTTCCTTCTTTCTTTCCTTCCTTCCTTCCTTCTTTCTTTCCTTCCTTCCTTCCTTCTTTCCTTCCTTCCTTCCTTCTTTCTTTCCTTCTTTCCTTCCTTCCTTCTTTCTTTCCTTCCTTCCTTCTTTCTTTCCTTCTTTCCTTCCTTCCTTCTTTCTTTCCTTCTTTCCTTCCTTCATTCCTTCTTTCTTTCTTTCTTTCTTTCTTCCTTCCTTTCTTTCTTTCTTTCCTTCCTTCCTTCCTTCTTTCTTTCTTTCCTTCCTTCCTTCCTTCTTTCTTTCTTTCTCTCTTTCTCTTTCACTCTCTCTCTGTCTGTCTCTCTCTCTCGGTAGGATGTTAAGAATGAGCAGCTTGGAGATTTGGGGCAACAAAAACCCAGCGTGATGGCATGGCTTGGGTTTCCATGGCTACAGTTTTGAGAAGGGAGGTTTATTTATTAAGACTGATGCCATTCCAATGGTGTACCTTCTAGGAAAGGGGGAAAAAATCACTTCCCTTTATTTCTCCAAAGCATTAGAAGGCAAAACAAGAAGCAACAGGTGGAAACGTTAGCAAGGAGAGAAGCAAACCTAGAACTAAGGAGGAATTTCCTGACCGTGAGAACAATTCGCCGGGGGAATGACTTGCCACCAGAAGTTGTGGATGGTCCATCACTGGAGGCATTTAAGAAGAGGCTGGACAGCCTTGGTCTGATATAGTGTAGGGTCTCCTGCTTGAGCAAAGGATTAAACTAGAAGACCTCCAAGGTCCCTTCCAATTCTGATTGTGGTGTTGGGAAAGAGAGTTATTTAAGGATATGGTGACTAACCACTAAGTGCCAGTGACATATTTTGAGAGCATGACATCTTCAATATGAGGTCTGTCTGTCTGTCTGTCTGTCTAGGTATCTAGCCATCATCTTCTATTATATCTATCTATCTATCTTTCTATCCATCCATCCATCCAACTATCTATCCTCTACAGTATCCAACTATCTATCTATCTGTCCGTCTATCCATCCATCCATCCATCCATCTATCCACCTACCTACCTATCTATCTATCAGCTACAGTATCCATCTGTCTGTCTGTCTGTCTGTCTGTCTGTCTGTCTGTCTATCTATCTATCTTTCTTTCTTTCTTTCTTTCTTTCTTTCTTTCTACCTATCTACCTACCTACCTACCTGCCTCTCTATCTACCAATCATCTATCTATCTATCTATCTATCTATCTATCTACCTACCTACCTACCTACCTATCATCTACAGTATCCATCCATCCACCCACCCATCTGTCTGCCTGTTAGTCAGTCTGTCTGTCTGTCTATCATCTATCTATCCCAGTTTGCTTGGCTTTTTTTTTACAAACAATGCTCATGACAAACTGCGTAGTCATTTTTCCTAAAAGCTGAACTACTCCCCTACAACTGAGGTGACTCAGCTCATCTTTGACACCAATGTGACCTTGGGTATCTTTAAAAAAAAATCTAAGTCCATTACGAGAGGATATATAGCTTAAGGAAAGGGTATCTGGAGCTTTGAAGAGACACACTGCTTTAATTCCGAACCCTTCTTCAAAGAGACACTTGGAACAAATCGCTGCTGGATCAAAACACTCCTTTGAAGCTCCAAAAGAGCCCTAAGTGGGTCTTTTCTGATTACGGAGCTGTTTTAAGGACACAACAAACTTCTTTATAGCATTCGTCCATGTAGCACAGTGCTGTTTATAGAGTAAGGAGGTTGGAAGAGCTCACATGGGACATCTAATCCATCCCCTACCTGGAGAGAAACCAATTAAACCAACCTTGAAATATGATTAGTCCACCTTCTCCTGCAACATCTCATTGAATGGAGAAGTTTAATACTACCCTGGGTTGACTATTATTATATTGTTGTACAATTGGATCCATCTATCTATCCAAGGAGAGATTCAACATGGAGATAAGGAGGAACTTCCTGACGGTCAGAGCAATCAACCAATGGAACAACCTACCAGCGGACGTTGTGAACTCCAACACTCTGGACATTTTTAAGAGCAACACTCTGGACATTTTTAAGAGAAGATTGAACTGCCACTTGACTGGTGTACTATAGGGTTCCTGCTTGGGCAGGGGGTTGAACTCGATGGCCTTCATGGTCCCTTTCACCTCTAACAATAAATAAATAAATAAATAAATGAATGAATGAATGAATGAATGAATGAATGAATGAATGAATGAACGAACGAACGAACGAATAAACAAACAAATTCTAATTGGGGAACTTCTTATCTCTAACTGAAATCTCACATATTCCTTATTTCTGATCCTAGATGTTTTTTGGTCATTGGATAATAATTCCTCAACATTTTCCTCAAAATACTCTTTGATGTCCCCGAAAAACCCAGATTTAAATGTCTCCCATCCATCTTCTTTTGAAGATCTATCTTTTGAAGATGGCTGGGAGAATGAACTCCTCAACATCTTTCTTGAGAATACGTTGAACTTGAGAATGAACTTCTCAATGTCTTTAAATCTGCCCTAAAAGGTATATCCTCTGTCAGGAGTAGATACATCCTGAGATATTACAATGCAGGAAAATGGTCTGTAACCAGGGTAAGTGTTTGTGCAAGTCTGTTCCATGAATTACTTTTCTTTTTTTTTTTAAGTGCATTACTTTTGGAACACACCCTGTATACTCTGAAAGATATGGTAATCTCCATTGCACGGGTGAAGCACGCTCTTTTGCAGTGGGCCAACATTTATCACATGTTCTAGAGCAGTGTTTCCCAACCTTGGCAACTTGAAGATATCTGGACTTCAACTCCCAGAAGTCCCCAGCCAGCATTCGCTGGCTGGGGAATTCTGGGAGTTGAAGTCCAAATATCATCAAGTTGCCAAGGTTGGGAAACACTGCTCTAGAGAAAGGGGTTCCATTATAGACTTTCCTTGAATATATGCACCATACGATGCCTTCTATCCATCATCATGATGGGTATTTGCTAACCTAAGATAAACAACGCAGGCTTGGTAGGAAAGTGTCAGCAGAGCTTTAAAACTGTGAGTATTTCACCTTTTATGTTCTCCATGTTTGTCATTTTATGACATCTCTCATTGGCCCAGAATGCCTTTTCTTCCCCACCATCCGGAATATATGCTAACGAAACAATGCAAGGAAACAGGACGGAAAGGGAAGGGGAGGTTGATTTATTGCCCCACTGAATTAAATTAATGAGCTTTGATCACCGCCCCGGCTTCACAAATTTCCCCACTTAATGAAAGGTTGCAAATAACTTTCTTTAAATCTCCTCAAATGCAAACTAGGAAGGCAAGTATAAACCAGTATTTTCCAGTTAGTTTTGTCTGGGTTTTTTTCTTTTTGTTTTTGCAGAAATAACATGTTATATTTCCCCCCCCCAGACAGAGGAACGGTTGGACTTTCTCTTTATGAGGCTGTACTCCTACTGTTTTATTTATGCTGTAAAGCAAAAGATGTATATACAATATGTCAATCTTTCGTGGAAGAAACTGAGGGCTACATAGTCAACATGAAGCACCCTGGGGAGCGTAGCGAGGTCCTTTTCTCCGAAATGTGTTGTGGTTAGCTCTGGCCCAGCTCCTGCCCCAAGGACTGTGGATGTGGGGGAGACATCCACATGCTGCAGGCCTGTTTTGCCCCCGGTGGAATCTGCTGATGAAGGCTCCTCTGACCAAGATGACCAACATGAGTGACAGGGAGGAGGAGAGTCTGGCAGACAGCTCAGAAGGAGATCAATTCTCTAGCTCCTCCTTGGATTCAGAACAAGAGTTAATGATACAGCCACGCATGCGGAGAGTGATGCATAGGCAGCAACAACTGAGAGATTATTATCAAAGAAAATGAGGCCATCTGTGGTTGGGTGGGGCTGTGGGTTTGGCCATTGTGGAGGATTATCTGATCGTTGTGTTTCATGACTGCTTTGCTGACTTTGATCTTTGTGTGCTGATTTTTCCCTGCTTTGAAACTAACCCACAGCAAAGTGTGTTTCACTTTGTGAAAGAAGAAGGACTGTGAATTGCCTCACAGCTGCAAGCTAAGTATCACAGAACTGATAAGGGACTTGTACAAATTACCAATTTGTTTGGAGACAAGTGCTGTTTGCTATACCAAAAGAGTGCTCTGTTTATTTGCATTTTCGGTATAAAGAACATTGTTTTGAATTTTCAAACGTGTGTGTGTCTGAAATTGTATCTGTGCATTTTTGGGAGGATTCTACCAGAGAGCTCGACAGAACAAAATGTAAATCTCCTTCAGATCTTCCAACATTTTCCCCTCTGTGTCTCCAGCAGTGAAGGGCTGCAATTTTTTTTACTACCACACTGTGGGTATGGCTTATTTTGTGGGTGTGGCTTGCTGACGATGTGACCAGGTGGGAATGGCTTGATGATCATGCGACTAAGTGGTGGCTTAAAGGTCATGTGACTAGCTTAAAGGTGGACAACTTGACTTCACTTGCATCAAGGGTTAGAGTTAGGGTGCCTGGCCTCTCCTTGTCTCAAAGAGATACAATTTCCCTTTCTATTTATTATTACTGGATATCCAAAATATACTACAGTGGTACCTCTACCTACAAATGCCTCTACTTATGAACTTTTCAAGATAAGGACCGGGTGTTCAAGATTTTTTTGCCTCTTCTCAAGAACCATTTTCCACTTACAAACCCCAGCCTTCGAAACTATAACCGGAAAAGGCGGGGAGAAGTCTCTGTGGGGCCTCTCTAGGAATCTCCTGGGATGAAACAGGGCCGGAAAAGGTGGGGAGAAGCCTCTATGGGGCCTCTCTAGGAATCTCCTGGGAGGAAACAGGGCTGGAAAAGGCGGGGAGAAACCTCTGTGGGGCCTCTCTAGGTATCACCTGGGAGGAAACAGGGCCGGAAAAGGCGGGTAGAAGCCTCTGTGGGGCCTCTCTAGGAATCTCCTGGGAGGAAACAGGGCCTCCACCCTCCCTGTGGTTTCCCCAATCACACACATTCTTTGCTTTTACACTGATTCCTATGGGAAAAATTGCTTCTTCTTACAAACCTTTCTACCCAAGAACCTGGTCACGGAACGAATTAAATCCGTAAGTAGAGGTACCACTGTATTTAATTCTATGTATATATGTCATATGTGTACTGTTATATATAACAGGCTTAAATTTTACAATGTAAAAGTTTCTCCTAGGGGATGGATGAAGCATTGGCTTCAAACACACAGTTACTTTACAAGTCACAATCGTAACTTCCAGAGGTGTCTCAATGGTGGCTTTCCCTAAAATCAGAAGATGATAGAAACATAGAAACATAGAAGACTGACGGCAGAAAAAGACCTCATGGTCCATCTAGTCTGCCCTTATACTATTTCCTGTATTTTATCTTACAATGGATATATGTTTCTCCCAGGCATGTTTAAATTCAGTGACTGTGGATTTACCAACCACGTCTGCTGGAAGTTTGTTCCAAGGATCTACTACTCTTTTTTAGTGAAATAATATTTTCTCACTTTGCTTTTGATCTTTCCCCCAACTAACTTCAGACTGTGTCCCCTTGTTCTTGTGTTCACTTTCCTATTAAAAACACTTCCCTCCTGGAACTTATTTAACCCTTTAACATATTTAAATGTTTCGATCATGTCCCCCCCCTTTTCCTTCTGTCCTCCAGACTATACAGATTGAGTTCATGAAGTCTTTCCTGATACGTTTTATGCTTAAGACCTTCCACCATTCTTGTAGCCCGTCATTGGAGCCGTTCAATTTTGTCAATATCTTTTTGTAGGTGAGGTCTCCAGAACCGAACACAGTACTGTATTCCAAATATGGTCTCACCAGCGCTCTATATAAGGGGATCAAATTCAAAGTGACATTAAAACTGGGCCCAATAAAGATTCCTGTTTTGAATCTCCTTAAGGTGGTTTGAAACCCAGCCTGTTGCGCCGAAGCTCAGAAATTTACATTTTTACACTCATTTTTCCCTCTATCTCGAGAGGAGAGAGAGAGAAAAAAATCCCTATTTATTTTTTCACATATCATATCACATAACTTGCCTTTTTTTAAAAAAAAGAGAGAGAGATTAGTTCAATACCCATTCAGGGTGCACTTCTGACCGAGACCAAGATACACCATAATTTTCTTGACAGCAAAGAATAGGTTGAGCATATTTAACTGTACACTATATCATGAACTGTACGATGTGACAATAAAAATTGCAAGAGGGGGAAAAATAATAAAGATTATTCCGTTTGAGATGAAGGTGATGGGGATATTTGAAAAGCAGCCTTTGCGTTCTCAATTATATACTAAGGAAATAAAAGAAACATGTTATTTGCTAATTAAAGTGCACTCTAACATACCCAGGAAATGCCATAAATTATACCAGCATTTAATTTTTGGACCGCTTAACAATAGTTTATGGCTGCCTTACTGAGTAAAAGGCAGGAAAAAAAACAAGCAGAATCCTGCAGGGATATGAAATATCTTCCTTGCCACTATACGTAATCCAAACCACATATATGAACTGAATAAACAAATTCTCACAGCCAACCCACACTCAGTAAAAGACCTTGGAATACTAAGATCGAATGACCTAAGTGCTAAAGCCCACTGCAACAATATCGCCAAAAAGGCTTCTAGAGTTGTTAACCTGATCCTACGTAGCTTCTGCTCCGGCAATCTCACACTACTCACAAGAGGCTACAAAACTTTTGCCAGACCCATCCTTGAATACAGCTCATCTGCCTGGAACCTATACCACATCTCGGACATCAACACCCTTGAAAACGTGCAAAGATACTTCATCAGAAGAGCCCTTCACTCCTCCACTCAAAACAGAATATCCTACGAAAATAGACTAACAATCCTGGGCCTAGAAAGCCTAGAACTACGGCGCCTAAAACACGATTTAAGTATTGCCCACAAGATCATATGCTGCAATGTCCTACCGGTCAATGACTACTTCAGCTTCAACCACAACAACACAAGAGCACGCAACAGATTCAAACTTAATATTAACCGCTCCAAACTTGACTGTAAAAAATATGACTTTAACAATCGAGTTGTCAAAGCGTGGAACTCATTACCGGACTCAATTGTGTCAACCCCTAACCCCCAACATTTCTCCCTTAGACTCTCCACGATTGACCTCTCCAGGTTCCTAAGAGGCCAGTAAGGGGCGTACATAAGTGCACTAGTATTCTATCAGATTTCCATTGCTGTTTTTGTTTGTATGTTTGCATTTGTTTGTTTTGTTTGTCACTGTAATGTTTTTATTATGTATAAAAATTTTAAAAAATTTAAAAAATAAAGAAATATCCCTTTAATGTACAGAGGTGAAATACCCACCGCAACGTGTTTGCAAAGCAAACACAACAATATTGAGACCAAGGTTGCCATTCGAATGGAGTGGAATGGGTGGACCCACCCATGTGCTTCAGAATAGTGCTTAAGAATCCATACATCTGTGTGTCAACCTAACATTCAAAAAAAAGAAGTCTGCAGAGCACTGAAGGGCTCGATTTATTGAGGCAACTTCCCTGAAGTCGGCAGGGCTGTGACAATCCTTGTTAAAGCCACACACACAAATCTGTGGGGCTCAGCGTGACTTAAGAGCAGAAATCCTGGATTCAGATGTTTACTGACTTTGAACCATGAAACAACAGACTTAGAAGGGGCTTCAAAGGGCTTTGCTAATTCTCATAATTAGATGGTAGTCCGCTGACCGATTTGCTCTGATGCACAGTTCTAAGCATAAAGAACAGACAGGAGGGAGAGAGGGAGGGAGGGGAAGAGAGGGGAAGAGAGAGGAGAGAGAGAGGGGAGACAGAGAGGAGAGGAAGAGAGAGAGAAGAGAGAGAAGGGAAAAAGAAGAAAGAAGAAAGAAGAGAGCGAGAAGAGAAAGGGGGAGACAGAGAGGAGAGGAAGAGAGAGAGAGAGAAGAGAAAAAGAAGAAAGAAGAGAGAAGAGAGCGAGAAGAGAAAGGAGAGAGAGAAGAGAGAGGGGGAGACAGAGAGGAAAGGAAGAGAGAGAGAAGAGAGTGAGAAAAGAAAAAGAAGAAAGAAGAGAGCGAGAAGAGAAAGGAGAGAAGAGAGAAGAGAGATGGAGAAGAGAGATGAAAGAGAAGAGAGAGTGAAAAGAGAAAAGAGAGAGAATGAGAGAGAGAAGACAGAAAGAAGAGTAAGGGAGAGAGGAGAGAGAAAGAGAGATGAGATGAGGAGGTACAGCATTAAACGATTGTCATAGGGGTCAAATAAGCAATGAAGAAACAATCAATATTAATAAAAATCTTAGGATACAAGCAAGAAGTTACAGTCATACAGTCCTAAGTGGGAGGAAAAGGATGATAGGAATGATGAGAAAAAACTGTGGGAATAGAAGTGGAGACTTAGTAAAAACTTTGACAGCATTGAGGGAATTATTTGTTTAGCAGAGTGATGGCATTCGGGGGGAAAACTGTTCTTGTGTCTAGTTGTCTTTGTGTGCAGTGCTCTGTAGGGACGTTTTGAGGGTAGGAGTTGATACAGTTTACGTCCAGGTTGCGAGGGGTCAGTCAATATTTTCATGGCCCCCTTTTTGACTCGTGCAGTATACAGGCCCTCAATGGAAAGCAGATTGGCAGCAGTTGTTTTTTCTGCAGTTCTGATTATATAAACCATAAATGATGGGTTATAACCCTCATGGCTCTCTTCCCGTAGCTTGATAAGTCAAAAGCAAACCCATTATGACTTAATGCACTACCTTAAACCAGAGGTGGGATTCACGTAATTTTCATACCGGTTCGCCCAGCCTCAAAAATGTGAGTGCGCACCTGAACTGGTGGAATACCACCTCTTATGTTCAACCACTCTGACTCATGTGCAAACATACCCATTTTATGCACCTCCGACATAATTTGCTACCAGGGTTGCATTATCGGGACCAGCAAAGCTGATGGATGGCATTCTCCAAAGACAATTCCGCTTGCAAAAATATTCAACCCGCAAGGCAGCTGTTTATGAAGGATTGGAGGGGGGGGAGGCGGGAGGTATCATGTCCCACTCCCTGTAAATTGAAGTGTTTACATCCAGAGAGATTACGAAATCTGTTAGGAACAGTTCAAACCTCCTAGCGTCTAATCCTTCAAATCCGGGTCTTTTATGTTTGACTTGATGTTTCCAAGATCTGACAAGGGTACCACGGCTTGCAAACGGATTCCTTCTACTTACACAACTGTGGGGTGAGATTGGGGCAAGCGTTTTCTTGCCACAAACAGGATGCATTTTATAGAAACAGAGAGCAAGGGTGTATCTAATGTTAAAAGCCACAGATTGGCTGGTTCCCAGCTCATTCATTTTGATGTGAACAGAGGGGGATGTTTGCTACTTATGAATATCAAACTGAAAAAACACTTTCCACCCACTAGATATGTTTTAAGGATATCTGAGGCTCTCGAGCTAAAAAAAGAAGTCCGGTCAATAATAAAGCTGGACTTTATACTGAGACAGGAGTCTAATTATCTTGAATTACAGAAATACAATAATGCTTTGCAAGCTACAGGACTCTACTTTAGGTAACAAGATTACATGTTTTTTTTATTTCAAAGAGCGGTGGATGGATGGATATAGGCAAAACATTTAACGGGGTTATTTTTAGGGACATCCAAAAGGATTAAATCGAGGTATCCAGCATTGAAGAAGAGCAACCCTGAAAATTGTGTCGCTGTGTAAGAGAAAATTTTAGCATCTTATCGGTCTCCAAATATGCCTGAGACTGAACTAAAAAAAAATGGATTAAAAAATGACAGGCTATAAGAATGATATAGAAGTAGATGCCACACTGGACATATAACATGACACCAGCTTGTGTTCTTATTAAAAAGGATATACCAAATCCAAGGTGACATGGATATGTTTCTTAAATTGGATTTACCTTGTTAAACTTTTAGATTTGTTAAAGTTTTAAGGAATTCTGTGAGAAAGGGGAACAAAAGAAGTTGTAGGATATGATTTGAAGGGACTAAAGATCAGAATTGTTAAAAGGAAAAGGAAGCAACATAAAGTTGGCTTATTTGATCAAAGTAAAAATGGCTTAGTGTATTTGTTTATGCCTAAGAGATGGGAAGATGAGAACATGTGTTAAGTTTTAAGAGGAGGAGATAAGTTACTATAATTATTTTTCCTTCTTATGATGAAGGGCGAAGTCATTTCTTTATGTATCTTTTTCTTTATTATATTCTTCTTTATTTATTTTCTTTATTTTTTTCTGTTTACACTTGTTTATGCCCTGTGTATTCTGCCCTTTGTAATTTTCTTTCTCTATATTTTGCTTTTCTCTTTTTAAAGGCCACGTTTAAAAGAATTTAAAATTCCATTTCGAAGACCAAGAGAGGTGGGGAAGGGAGAGAAACACTTGTGCTTTTAAAACTGATTTTGGGGAGCATGGGGTTTTGGATTTGGCGCATGATTTTTTTTTTCTGGGGAGAACATCAGAAAAGACCCCGAAAGAGAGTTCCTTGCATTCATTTGTTCATCTTCCCATCTGATTTTTGGTTCTCATCAGATCTTCAATACAAACAGAGGAGAACGCAGCTTCTTAACCATCTTGGCATTTCGTCTCGTTTCCCGGTCCTGTGGCGCGCTCGCCTTCTTAAACTATAGGCTGGAAAGCTACCCTGTTCTCTTCTCATCGTCACCTTGTTTCTATAGAAACAAGAAAGAATCTCTGCTCTTTGATTAATCTCACCCCCCCCTCAAAAAAACACCCTCCAGTTAACACATATTGGAAGTTTTTCATTGTACCGCACAGAAGGGGGAAAAAATGTTTCCAGCATCCTTTAGCCAACTGAATTAAAGATAAAAGAAGAAGAGGGATTTAATTTATGGGTTACGTCATCTGTTCTGTCGGGCTCTCTGGTAGAATCCTCCTAAAAATTCATAGGTACAAATTTCAGACACACACACATTTGAAAATTCAAAACAATGTTCTTTATAATGAAAATTCACTTAATCTAAGCCCTCTTTTGGTATAGCAAAGAGCACTGGTCTCCAAACAAACTGGTAATTTGTACAAGTCCCTTATCAGTCCTGTGATACTTAGCTTGCAGCTGTGAGGCAATTCACAGTCCTTCTTCTTTCACAAAGTGAAACACACTTTGCTCTGGTTTAGTTTCAAAGCAGGGAAAAATCAGCACACAAAAAGTCAAAGTCAGTAAAGCAGTCACAAAACACAACGATCAGATAATCCTCCACAATGGCCAAACCCACAGGCTGCTATTTATAGCAGCCTCACTAATGACCACAGCCCCACCCAACCACAGGTGGCCTCATTTTCTTTGATAATAATCTCTCAGTTGTTTCTGCCTATGCATCGCTCTCCGCATGCGTGGCTGTATCATTAACTCTTGTTCTGAATCCAAGGAGGAGCTAGAGAATTGATCTCCTTCTGAGCTGTCTGCCACACTCTCCTCCTCCCTGTCACTCATGTCTTCTTGGTCAGAGGAGCCTTCATCTTCAGATTCCACCGGGGGCAAACCAGGCCTGCAGCATGTGGATGTCTCCCCCACATCCACAGTCCTTGGGGCAGGAGCTGGGCCAGAGCTAACCACAACAGTCATCTTTCATAGTCTCTCTTCACCTATCCCTACAGGACATTACCCTACACACCACACATATTTTCAACACCACCCCAAAAAAATTACCTAAGGAGGGGGGGAAAAAATACTCACAGCCACATCTTCAATCCCGAACATGAAAATTTGCTTAACCACTGCTTAATTTTGGCCGGGTTTTTTTTAGGTTAGCCGTTGGCAGCGGTGGTGCCATTGAAATCAAAAGCCGTATCAGTGTCACCTTCAATTATTCTCCCAATGCTAAAGGTCTTAATTGGGTAAGGAATCTCACACAACCCAGATGGCCTGGTGGGCATTTTAGCCTCACAATTTATACTTCCTTGTTTTTGATCGGGGATTCGGCGCTGCTGGAGAAGGCGGCTTTGCACAGGAATTACGAGAGCTTGTAAATATTGTATCTGCTTTCTCCTAAGTGCTCGGCAAACATATCGCTGGCTTAGCCAAGTGCTTCCTAAGAAAGGTTGGTTTTGACACATTTATTTACCATTGAAACCAAAAAAAAAAAAGAGGATCAGGTTTGATTTGAGTTGATTGATTTGATTTATTGGATTTGTGTGCCGCCCCTCTCCGGAGACTCGGGGCGGCTAACAACAATAATAAAACAGTATACAAAATAATCCAACACTAAAAACGATTAAAAACCCATTAATATAAAAAACCAAACATACACACAGACACACCATGCATAAAATTGTAAAGGCCTAGGGGGAAAGAGTATCTCAGTTCCCCCATGCCTGACGGCAGAGGTGGGTTTTAAGTAGCTTATGAAAGGCAAGGAGGGTGAGGGCAATTCTAATCTCTGGGGGGAGTTGGTTCTAGAGGGCCGGGGCCGCCACAGAGAAGGCTCTTCCCCTGGGTCCCGCCAAGCAGCATTGTTTAGTTGACAGGACCCGGAGGAGACCCACTCCTTTGGTCTAAAGGGAGAAGCGGTTGTGTAAGAATCGAAGGGAAATATTTTGTCTCTCAGAGAGTTGGATCAGAGAAACACTTCTCCTGCTATAGGGACGTGTTTGACTGTGTATAAACATAGAAACATAGAAGATTGACGGCAGAAAAAGACCTCCTGGTCCATCTAGGTGCTTCTCTTCAGGCCCAGTTCCTGTGACCAATCTTCAGATATTTTACCCTCCAGTCCCTTAATCATCCTGGTTGCTAGAATGATAGAAACATAGAAGATTGACGGCAGAAAAAGACCTCCTGGTCCATCTAGTCTGCCCTTATACTATTTCCTGTATTTTATCTTAGGATGGATCTATGTTTATCCCAGGCATGTTTAAATTCAGTCACTGTGGATTCACCAACCACGTCTGCTGGAGGTTTGTTCCAAGCATCTACTACTCTTTCGGTAAATTTTTGCACCTACGGCATTTGTCATAGAACCTAAGGTTGGCCTTGCTAGAGTGTAAAACGCTTGTTGCCCTAGCATAATTAAATTAAGTAGAGTGTCATTATACCCACCGTGCACTTTGTAGGGAAATTTCCCAAAAGAAAGCAAACTTTGCGCGCTTGAGTTGTGGATAAGAATCCCAGGAAAATTGCCCGCTCGCATGGGCTGTAAACAGCACCACGCACTTTGCTCGGGTGTGTACCTTAATCAAATCGCACAAAAGCAACATCCCAGGGGGGGGGACTTTGGCAGAATTAGTCGCCTCGGATGATGGAGGACGAAATTTCAGAACAGGGAGCTAAAATAACAGGCGGTGGGAAACCAGCCTCCGCCGTTCTCCGTTCAGCCATTTGCAAAAACGTCGGGCTCACCTCCCACGCGGTACCTGGCTGTAAACGCCGTAGGCAACCGTCCAAAATTATACTCTATACAAAGCCAGGTTCGGAAGAGGGCAGGGGAAAGTATTCTCCCCGTGGTGCTTGTTCATTTTTGGTGAGAAGGGGAACTTCCAAATCCTTCTCAGATGTTGCCAGCTTCCAGCAATGCTGCCAAGCATGCGAGCATCAATTAAGGCATTACAGGGATGAAGGCAATGAAGAAGAGGAGAGGAACATTAAAAAGAAACTCAGCAGAATGCATGGGATGGGAAGAGATGGGGCTTAAAAGGAAAAAGAAGGGCTTCCGTGCTTATTATAGAGCAGCGGTCCCCAAACTACGGCCCGCGGGCCGGATGCGGCCCGCTGAGGTCTTTTAACCAGCCCGCGGCAGCACATGAGATTTTACCAATCGGTATAATAAGAGAGAGAAAGAGGGAGGATTAGAGAGGGAGAGAGAAATGAAGAGGAGAGAGAGAAAGGGAGAGAGAGAAAGGGAGAGAGAGAAAGGGAGAAATAGAGAGAGGGGGAGAAAGTGTGAGAGATACAAAGAGGGAGAGTTAGAAAGAGAGTGAGTGAGAGAAAGAGAGAAGAGAGAGAGAGTGAAAGAGAAAGAGAGGGGGACAGAGAGAAAAAGAGAAAGAGAAGGAGGGAGAGATAGAGAGGGAGAGAGAAGGGAAGAGGAAAAGATGGAAAGAGAGAGAGAGAGAAATGAGAAAATGATGGAGGGAAAGAACAAGGGAGAGGAAAATGAAAAAAATGAGAGAAAAGGAAGAGGGAAAAGAGAAGTGGAGAGGAAGGAGGTAGGGAAGGAAGGAGAAATTGAGTTTGTTGATTTAAGTTTAAATTTACTTGTTAATAATGAAGTATAAATTACTTTATTACTTAATTATTAATTACTTAATTACTTATTACTTCTTTATTTTAAATATTGTATTTGTTCCCATTTTGTTTTTTACTTTAAAATAAGGTATGTGCAGTGTGCATAGGGATTTGTTCATAGGTTTTTTTTATAATCCAGCCCTCCAACAGTCTGAGGGACAGTGAACTGGCCCCCTGTGTAAAAAGTTTGGGGACCCCTGTTATAGAGTATACCAAATGACCTAAGCACCAAAGTCCACTGCAACAACATCGCCAAAAAGGCTTCAAGAATTGTTAACCAAATCCTACGTAGCTTCTGCTCCGGTAATCTCACACTGCTAACCAAAGCACACAAAACATTCGCCAGACCAATCCTTGAATACAGCTCATCTGACTGGAACCCACACCGTATTTCAGACATAAATACATTAGAAAGTGTCTAGAGATACCTTACGAGAAGAGTCCTCCAGGGGAGACATAATAGCAGTGTTCCAATATCTCAGCGGTTGCCACAAAGAAGAAAGAGTCAAGCTATTCTCCAAAGGACCTGAGGGTAGGACAAGAAGCAACGGGTGGAAACTAAACAAGGAGAGAAGCAACTTAGAACTAAGGAGAAATTTCCTGACAGAACAATTAATCCGTGGAACAGCTTGCCTCCAGAATGCTGTGAATGCTCCAACACTGGAAGTTTTTAAGAAGATGTTGGATAACCCTGAAGTGGTGCAGGGTTTCCTACCTAAGCAGGGGGTTGGACTAGAAGACCTCCAAGGTCCCTTCCAGATTCAATTCTATTCGATTCTGTTCTGTTCTATTCTTCTATTCTAATTTTGTGAGTTTAATGGCCTCATTTGAAATCAAAGGTTATTCTACATGCCACCATTAAGCACCACAAACGGTACTAGATAATATTGATGTCACTCTTTATGTAAAGCAATATAATTAGTAATTCTATTACTCCTATCCTTTCTTTGTAACCTTAATTGCCTGGCCATAAACATAATTTTTCCTCTAGAGGAATAGGAAAGAGCTGCTTTGGGGTTTCTTTCTTTCTTCCTTTCTTCTTTCCCCTTCTCTCCCTCCTTCTTTCTTTCTTTCTTTTTTCTTCCTTCCTTACTTTCCTTTCTTTCTTTTTTTCTTTTTCTTTTCTTTCTTTCTTTCTTTCTTTATTCCTTTTCTTCCTTCCTTCTTTATTTTCCTCCCTCCCTCCCTTCCTTCTTTCCTTTCCTTCTTTTTCTTTTTTATTTCTTCTTTCTTTCTTCCTTCCTTTCTTTCTTTTTCTTTCCTTCCTTCCCTCCTTCCTTCCTTCCTTTCCTTTCTTCCTTTCTTCTTTTTTATTTCTTCTTTCTTTCCTCCCACCCTCCCTTCTTTCTTTCTTTTTCTTTCTTCCTTTCCTTCCTTTCTTCCTTCTTTCCTTCCTTCCTTCCTTCCTTCCCTTTCCTTTCCTTTCCTTTCTTCCTTCCTTTTTCTTTTTATTTCTTCTTTCTTTCCTTCCTTCCTTCCTTCCTTCCTTTCCTCCCTCCCTTCCTTTTTTCTTTTTTCTTTCTTGTTTCTTTCATCCCTCCCTCCTTTCTTTCTTTCTTTCTTCCTTCCTTTCTTTTGAATTCTGCCTTCCTCTACCTGCCCCCGATCACGTTCCATGGCAAGACATGAAACCCAGATGGAAATAGCTACTTGTCCTTTTCCAGCATGGCTGCTACAAGCAGCCTCGAGGTTTCCTGACCTACAGAACAAACTCGCCACGGAAGGCAATGAATCAAATTGACAGTATCACTGTGAAAGGAACGAGCGAGAGGGAGGAATGGAGGGGGGGGAGTGAAAAGGCTCAGGGTGGGAACCGGCACATCACCCACCGTGTTTGTCTGGTGCTCTTGATTGACGACCTCCCCAGAATCAGAAGAGAAATACACAAGGTTCAACTCCGGGAATAGAATTAGGATTCAGTATCACGTCAGGTAGAAGAAAATGTAAATCCGGTAGACAAACATCAGTCAGACTTAATGTCTGTTGTGGTTAGCTCTGGCCCAGCTCCTGCCCCAAGGACTGTGGATGTGGGGGAGACATCCACATGCTGCAGGCCTGTTTTGCCCCTGGTGGAATCTGCTGATGAAGGCTCCTCTGACCAAGAAGACATGAGTGACAGGGAGGAGGAGAGTGTGGCAGACAGCTCAGAAGGAGATCAATTCTCTAGCTCCTCCTTGGATTCAGAACAAGAGTTAATGATACAGTTAATGATACAGTCCCCTTAGGACCCGCCAGATGACATTGTTTTGTCGACGGGACCCGGAGAAGGCCAACTCTGTGGGACCTAACCGGTCATTGGGATTCATGCGGCAGAAGGCAGTCCTGAAGGTATTCTGGTCCGGTGCCATGAAGGGCTTTATAGGTCATAACCAACACTTTGAATTGTGACCAGAAACTGATCGGCAACCAATGCAGACTGCGGAGTGTTGATGTGACATGGGCATAACTGGGGAAGCCCATGATTGCTCTCGCAGCTGCATTCTGCACGATCTGAAGTTTCCGAACACTCTTCAAAGGTAGCCCCATGTAGAGAGTGTTACAGTAGTCGAACCTTGAGAAAATATCGAAAAGAAGGGCAGGTGGGAGGACACTTTTCGAGGAAGGACAGAACCTACAAAAGAAGGGCAATTGGTCACCTTAACATAGGCCTTACTGAAGCCTCCAGACTTCCAGGAGGCTCTTTTGGCTGTTTATCGCTCTCCCCAGGGTTCAAGAAAGACTCCTGATGGCAAAAAATGGCCCAGTGGACCAACTAGACATGCTGAAACGAAACGGAAGTGGAGTCTACATTTCCCCTACCCTAATTCAGGCACAGCATTGGGGCAAATAAACCCCACTACCCAAACAACCGCATTGATATTCACAATCGCCGGCACGGATGCAAATGGGAGCAAACAGACTTTGCAACACGCGCCCGGCATCGTAATTCAATTTGCCCATGAAACCAATTTCTGTCCTCGCGCATTTTATGTTTTATGGTATGAAACAGAATATTATTTGCAGTAATGTAGTTTATTTAACCTTAACCTGACGCCGTCCAACAGCGGAGGCAGCTACGTTCAAAATGTTAATAATACAACATGCCACGCTGATTAAAATTTCAATTGTGTTTCCCCCTCATCTCCTTTGGAAAGTTAATGAATTAATGAATCTTTAAAGGACAGCCAGGGAGGCCTTGAAAAGGAGATGTCTCTCCTAGTATGGAGAGAAAGTGGCAGATTACAACTTAATGGGTTCGGAATAATGGTGATTTCCTTATTTTTTTTTCTCCCCTCGCCTTAGCTCAGCTAATGGCTTCATTAGCCACACTCCCTCTCGAATAATGGAAGACCATGTCACATCCATCTTAGTCACATCACAATAAAACCAGTTAAATACAATTCAACTACCTACCTCCTGCTTGGTGATGTTAGAAGGCGGAATTAGCAATGCAATCAATATAAATTCAACCACGGTAGCCTCAGCCTGCCAATAAAACACACGAAGGTTGGATGTCTAAGAAACCTCAACGTCTTGGAAGGAGTGAGGTTAAAGACACCGGTGATGAGATTTTTTCATGGTTTATCATTTATGATATGCCCATGTTACACCAACACTCCGCAGTCTGCACTGGTTGCCGATCAATTTCCGGTCACAATTCAAAGTGTTGGTTATGACCTATAAAGCCCTTCATGGCATCGGACCAGAATATCTCTGGGACCGCCTTCTGCCGCACGAATCCCAGCAACCGGTTAGGTCCCACAGAGTTGGCCTTCTCCGGGTCCCGTCGACTAAGCGATGTCGTTTGGCGGGACCCAGGAGAAGAGCCTTCTCTGTGGCGGCCCCGACCCTCTGGAACCAGCTCCCCACAGATATCAGAGTTGCCCCCACCCTCCTTGCCTTTCACAAGCTCCTTAAAACCCACCTCTGTCGTCAGGCATGGGGGAATTGAAATTTCTCTTCCCCCTAGGCTTATAGAATTTATACATGGTATGCTTGTATGTATGAGTGGTTTTTTAAATTGGGGTTTTTAAGATAGTTTTTAATATTAGATTTGTTTACATTGTCTTTTTATATTGTTGTTAGCCGCCCCGAGTCTTCGGAGAGGGGCGGCATACAAATCTAATAAATAATAATAATAATAATAATAATAATAATAATAATAATAATAATAATGCTGGATTCATCTAACCTACAAAAACTATAAACCTATAAAACTATAATTGTATTGGCAATTCTGTGTTAGCCAAAACTTCAGAAGAGAAAGATTTAGGGGTCGTGATTTCCGACAGTCTGAAAATGGGTAAACAGTGCAGTCAGGCAGTAGGGAAAGCAAGTAGAATGCTTGGCTGCATAGCTAGAGGAATGACAAGCAGGAAGAGGGAGGTTGTGATCCCGCTGTATAGAGCGCTGGTGAGACCCTATTTGGAATAATGCTGTGTCCAGTTCTGGAGACTTCACCTACAAAAAGAGATGGATAAAACTGAACGGGTCCGAAGACGGGCTGCAAAAATGGTGGAAGGCCTTAAGCATAAAACTTATCAGGAAAGACTTCATGAACTCAGTCTGTCTAGTCTGGAGGACAGAAGGGAAAGGGGGGACAGGATCGAAACATTTAAATATGTCAAAGGGTTAAATAAGGTTCAGGAGGGAAGTGTTTTTAATAGGAAAGTGAACCCAAGAACAAGGGGGCACAATCTGTGGTGAGTTGGGGGGAAAGATCAGAAGCAACATGAGAAACATAGAAGTCTGATGGCAGAAAAAGACATAATAATAATAATAATAATAATAATAATAATAATAATAATAATAATAATAATAATTTATTAGAGTTGTATGCCACCCCTCTCCGAAGGCTCATGGTCCATCTAGTCTGCCCTTATACTATTTTCTGTATTTTATCTTAGGATGGATCTATGTTTATCCCAGGCATGTTTAAATTCAGTTACTGTGGATTTATCTACCACGTCTGCTGGAAGTTTGTTCCAAGGATCTACTACTCTTTCAGTAAAATAATATTTTCTCATGTTGCTTTTGATCTTTCCCCCAACTCACCTCAGATTGTGTCTCCTTGTTCTTGTGTTCACTTTCCTATTAAAAACACTTCCCTCCTGGACCTTATTTAACCCTTTAACATATTTAAATGTTTCGATCAAGAGGAGACAAAATATTATTTAACCGAAAGAGTAGTAGATGCTTGGAACAAACGTCCAGCAGACGTGGTTGGTCAATCCACAGTTACTGAATGTAAACATGACTGGGATGTACATAGATCCATCCTAAGATAAAATACAGGAAACAGTATAAGAGCAGTCTAGATGGACCAGGAGGACTTTTTCTGCCGTCAATCTTCTATGTTTCTATGTTTCAGTTGGACGCGAAACATTTTCAAGGAAAAACAAAGACAGCTCTGTTGCCTTTGGAAAAAGCCCCTTTGGGACAACCATGACTTGGATGACTGAGACTCTCCACAGGCGTGGTTTTGTTGCCACGCGGGTTGAATTCATGCCACCTGCCAAACCAACCACGTGTTTTTAACCACAAGTAAATTCAACCCTTGCCAATGTTTCCAGGTTTATTATACGATGAAGGCCACGAGTCAAACACCAGCTGAGAAGACTGACCAGTGTGTAATTGAAGCACATCATATCTATCTATATCCATCTCCATCTCTCTTTCTTTCTCTTCTTTTCATCTGCCTATCTGTCTGTCTATCTAGGAAGAGCACTTAGACTTATATACCACTTCATAGTGCTTTTACAGCTCTCTCTAAACTGTTTACAGAATCAGCCTCTTGCCCCCAACCATCTGGGTCCTCACTTGACGGAAGGATGGAAGGCTGAGTCAACCTTAAGCCTACTGAGATTTGAACTGCTGAACTACAGCCAGAAGTTAGCTGAAGTATCCTGCAGGGCTGCACTCTAATCACTGCACTCTAACCACATCCTGGCAGAGAGAGAGAGAGAAGGAAGGAAGGAAGGAAGGAAGGAAGGAAGGAAGGAAGGAAGGAAGGAAGGAAGGAAAGAAAGAAAGGAAGGAAGAGAAAGGATGGATGGATAAATGGAAGGAAGGAAAAATAAAGAAAGAGAAAGAAGGAAAGAGAAATACATACATACATACATACATACATACATACATGCATACAGTACATGCATACAGTACATTCATACATACATACATACATACATACATACATACATACATACGTAGCAATAGCATTTTGACTTATATGCCACTTCGTAGTGCTTTTACAGCCCTCTCTAAGCTGTTTACAGAATCAGCATATTTGCCCCCAACAATCTGGGTCCTCACTTGACCCACCTTGGAAGGATGGAAGGCTGAGTCCACCTTGAGCCTACTGAGATTTGAACTGCTGAACTACAGCTAGCAGTTAGCTGAAGTAGGCTGCAGTGCTGCACTCTAACCACTGTGCCACCCCGGCTCTAGATCTATCATCTATCCATCCATCCATCCATTCCTCCCTCCCTCCCTCCCTTCCTCCATCCATCCCTCCATCCCTAGAGACCACCAACCCACCCATATTAAAGCTGTACATGGTACAAATCTCCAGTTTAATGTAAAATCTTCACTTTCATGATTTCCCTTTGTATTGGGTAGATTTCTTTCATGATTATTATTATCATCATCTTCCTACAACTACTTTAATGACCCTGAAAAAGACAGAGAGAGACGCAAACAATGAGGAGTTAATGAGATTATTCCATTATGGGTTGAAGGTCGGCTCCACTGGATCTTTGTTTTCTGTTTTATTATTCCAGGTGTGTATACACACATACACACACACACACAGAGAGAGAGAGAGAGAGAGAGAGAGAGAGAGAGAGAGAGAGAGAGAGAGAGAGAGATATTGAGCCTGCAGTAAAGCAAACAGACAAATGGTTCTGCCTGCAGTGACTGAGTAAGAATTTGTTTCCTCTTGAAATCATTATAACATTAGCAGAACAGGAGTCAGTGCTTAAAGGATGTTATAAGGTCTATTACTCTTTATACATTATACACATTTTTTTTTCCTGGAGCATGAAAATAGAACACTAAAGATATGGGCAAGTGTATATATAATTGGTGAGCTGAGCTTAAACTTCCTTTTTTCCTTTCCTCTTCATCCATCCATCCTTTCCTTTCCTTTTTTCCTTTTTTCTTCCCTTCCCTTCCCACCTTCCTTTTTCCTTCCTTCCTTCTTCCTTCCATTCATTCCTCCTTCCTTCTCTCCTCCCTTTCTTTCCTTCCTTCTTCCTTCCTTCCTTCCCCTCCCTCCCTTCCTCCTTCCTTTCCTCACTCCCTTCCTTCTTCCTTCCTTCTCTCCTTCCTCCCTCCCTTCCTTCCTTCCTTCCTTCTATGGGGCTTCCTTACCAATCTTTCTCTCCTCCTGAACTCTGTATGGCCCTTTGCCAGGGCATAGTACAATAGTGATATGAATATTTTCACTATCAAAGTATCAATTAATTGAATTCATCATCAATTATCAAAAAGGCCCCATTGAGGTGAAGGAAAATGCACCTCGTTTACACCCGTTGTGTGTTTGTTTGTGTGTGTGTGTGAGAGAGAGAGAGAGAAGGAGGAGAGAGAGGGGGGAGGAGGAGAGAGAGTGAAAGAAAGAGAGAAAGAGAGAGAGAAAGAGAGAGAGAGAGAAGGGGAGAGGGAGGAGGGAGAGAGTAAAAGAAAGAGAGAGAGTGAGAGACAAAGAGAGAGAGAGAAGGGGAGAGAGAGTGAAAGAAAGAGAGAGAGTGAGAGACAAAGAGAGAAGGGGAGAGGGAGGAGGGAGAGAGAGAGTAAAAGAAAGAGAGAGAGGGAGAGAAAGAGGGATAAAGAGAAGGGGAGAGAGAGTGAAAGAAAGAGAGAGAGTGAGAGAGAGAGAGAAAGAGAGAGAGAGAAGGGGAGAGAGAGAAGGGAGAGAGGGAAAAAAGGGAGAGGGAGAATGAGAACAAGAGAGGAGGGTGAGAGAGACAGACAGAGAACGAGAGAGAGAGAGGAAGGAGAGAGAGAAAGAGAGAGAGAGAAGGGGAGAGAGAGAAGGGAGAGAGGGGAAAAAGGGAGAAAGAGAATGAGAACCAGAGAGGAGGGCAAGAGAGACAGACAGACAGAGAACAAGAGAGAGAGAGGAAGGAGAGAGTGAAAGAGAGAGAGGTAAAGTGAGAGGTGTGTGATGGCAGCACTTTGGCCCCACTCCAACACAGGAGGTAGGACCAGGACAAAGCAAGGAAGGTCTCGGGAGGGAAACTAAGTTTGATTTCATTGGAGTTATATTTAAATTTAATTAAAAGGAGCTAAATCAAAGGCAGCTAATGCCATTACTCTCTGTGAATTTAATAATTCACCTTTTCCCTCACCTTAAAAATTTATTTCCACTGCAACTTCTGAAGAGGCTCTGGGGACCCATTACCCCAGATGCTTTCAAGGGCTGGAGAGAGGGAGCTCGGCCCAAAGAGCTTGTGTAAGCATCGCGCAGGAGCCTCAAACCGAGGATAAACCTAAGTCCCCTTCAGATGCTAAACTTGATAAGAGATTCGGTGGCTGCGTCAGGGGTGGATTTTAGAGTAAACAAGACAGATGTCCTCTTGGGGTCATCGCTTCAGAGATATTTCCTTATCGGAATGGAAACACAGAACGGTCATGGGTGGGAAGGAAAAAAGGAGACTGGAAGTGGGACCTACTTCTGACTTCCTGCTGGTTTCCCCAGTGTTTTTCCTTGTGAAAACTGACAGGGAGCATCAGAACTCTTCTTTCTTTCTTTCTTTCTTTCTTTCTTTCTTTCTTTCTTTCTTCTTTCTTTCTTCTTTCTTTCTTCTTTCTTTCTCTTTCTTTCTCTTTCTCTTTCTCCTTCCCTCCTGCCTTCTTTCTCTCTCTGTCTCTTTCTTTCTCTTTCTTTTTCTCACTTCCTTCCTTCCTTCCCTCTTCCCTTCCCTTCCCAGCACTCATGTAAGTGGCTGCTACTGAGAAGTGCAGGCAGCAGGGGATTATGGGACTGGCTGGGAAACTGTCACCAAATGTTGAGAAAGAAGATACATTCTTGACAAATGCATCTTTTCTTTTAGGTACATTGAGAGCATCTGCACCAAAGACAAATTCCTTGTGTGTCCAATCACACTCAGCTGATAAAAAATTCTATGCTGTTCTGTTTTGTTCCATTTCATTAATAGTTCTGTTCTGTTCTATTCTTATTTCCAATATTCTGTTCTGTTCTGTTCTATTCTTATTTCCTATGTTCTGTTCTGTTCTGTTCTGATTTCCAATATTCTGTTCTGTTCTATTCTTATTTCCTATGTTCTGTTCTGTTCTATTCTTATTTCCTATGTTCTGTTCTGTTCTATTCTATTCTTATTTCCTATATTCTGTTCTGTTCTGTTCTGTTCTGTTTCATTCCTTCCGTTCCGCTCCGCTCCACTCCGCTCCACTCTATTCCATTCCATTATTATATTCTGTTCCATTCCATTAATTATTCTATGCTATGCTTTTGATTTGATTTGATTTGATTTGATTTGATTTGATTTGATTTGATTTGAATGCCGCCCCTCTCTGGAGACTCAGAGCCATTCTATTCTATTCTATTCTATTCTATTCTACTCCATTCCATTCCATTCCATTCATTATTCTATTCTATTCTGCATTCTGTCCTATTCTATTCTATTCCTGCAGCAGCAGCCTGGCAGCCCAGCAACACTCCACAGTGCTGAAGGAGCCCCCTCTTGCCCTCAAATTTCCCTTGTTTACTTTCACAATCTTCCCCGAGAAGGAAAGACTCGGTCATAAATTATAGCTGTGTGAAATCCTGAAGCGGGTACTTCTAGCTTTTGAGCTGAGCATCTCAATGGCTACATCAGAGAGAATAATAAGCAGGCAGCACCATTTTACATCTTTAAAAGCCTTTGGAGGAAAAAAAAAAACCTCCTGGCACATTAAACTGAAAAAAAAAAAAGTGTTCTTCTCTGCAAAGCTACTAAGTGCCCCGGTAAGTTTTCACACAACTTACATTCTGTCCATATAAAGCTGTTTATTTCTTTTGGGACTGTAGGCAGCCATTTCCTTTCCAGTTTTAAATTACCCAGCATCTAGGATTTACATACAATACGGGGTCCCTTCAGAATAGCCCCCCTCGGTACGTGAGACCATCCGCGGGCTTAAATTCTACTTTTCCTATTCAATTTTTTTTCTGTTTAATTAAAATGGTTTTTAATTAAAATGCAAATATTCCAGGACTGGAACAATAAATTGTTTACACTAGACTGAGAAAAAAGCTCTCGGCGGCTTTAGCGAAGTGAATTCTGGTTGTCAGCTGTACATTCAGACTTTTTCACTCTTGGGTGGAAATGGATAAAGAGAGATAGATGTGTGTGAGTTCTTTTCGCAGATCGGCTTCATCTATTCTAAACCGACGAAAGCCATCCCGGTTTATATCAAGGACTCGTGGACAAAATGGGATACAAGTTTCCAATGTTCTCCACCACTCAAATATAACGAGGATACTTCATTCTCCCAGGCAATATTACAAAGGGGAAAAGCTGGACTCTTAAAATGAGAAGATTTGGTGCCTATGGGGAGAAGAGGGGAGAGGAGGAAGGAAGGAGAGGGTGGGAGGGAGGAATCAAGAGGAGGGAGGGAGAAAAGAAGGAAGGAAGGAAAGAAGGAAGGAAGAAGAGAGAGAGAGGAAGGGAGGGAAAGGAAGGAAAAGGAAAAGGAAGGAAGGAAGGAGGGAAATGGATGGAACAAAAGAAGGGAGGAAAGAAGAGAAGGAGGGAGGGAGGAAGAGGAAGGAAAATAACAATAGCACTTAGACTTATATACTGCTTCACAGTGCTTTCCAGCCCTCTGTAATCTGGGTCCTAATTTTACCCACCTGGGAAGGATGGATGGATGAGCCAACTTTGAACTGGGATGGATGGATAGGGAAGGGGAGGGGAGGGAAGGAGGGGGGAAGGAGGGGAGGAAGGAAGGAAAGAAAGAAAGAAAGAAGGAAGGAATTAGGGAAGGAAGGAAGGAAAGAAAGAAGGGAAGAAGGAAGGAAAGAAGGAAGGAAGGAAAGAAGGAAGGAAAGAAGGAAGGAAGGAAGGAAAGAAAGAAAGAAGGAAGGAATGAGGGAAGGAAGGAAAGAAGGAAAGAAAGAAGGAAGGAAGGAAGGAAAGAAGGAAGGAAAGAAAGAAAGAAGGAAGGAAAGAAGGAAGGAAAGAAGGAAGGAAGGAAATAACAATAGCACTTAGACCTATATACCGTTTCACAGCCCTTTCCAGCCCTCTCAAATCTGGGTCCTAATTTTACCCACCTCGGAAGGATGGAAGGATGAGTCAACTTTGAGCTGGGATAGGGGAGGGGAGGGGAAAGGAGGGAGGGAGGGGGAAGGAGGGAAGGGAAATAACAATAGCCCTTAAACTTATATACCACTTCATAATGCTTTCCAGCCCTCTCTTTTTTCATTGTCATAATTTGACCCACCTCAGAAGGATGAAAGTCTGAGTCAACCTTGGTTATTGGTCTTCAACATAACCTAGTTGGTGGTTCTAGTTACCTACATCTCAGAAGTTCAAGGTCACAAATCAGATGCAGGACTCCACCACAAGGCCGCACTCAACCATAATAATTCAGCTCCCAGAATTCCACGGTCAGCCGTGATGAGTCGAAATTCTGGGCGTTGACCTTTTAAAGGTCTGGCTGGGGAATTCTGGGAGTTGACACCTTCAAGTTGCCAAGACTGACAAACGTTGCTTTAAACCATCCCTTGTCTCGCTGCTAAGGAGTGACGCTTCATGCATTGTGTGAAAAGCACACAAAATGTGATGCTTTGTGTGTGTGTTGTCTCGATGAGATCTAATTGCACCTCTTTGGAAGAGGCTATCCAGGCCTGCGGAGGTCTCTCTCTCTCTCTCTCTCTAAGGCCTGGGAAGGCTAGAAACACAATTACGAGAGCATAAACAGCCACAATTGTCTGCTAAATGCCTTTGGAAAAAGCTGCGTGTTTCGTAGCTCAAACTCCCACTTGCTGAGATGTTAGAACAAACAGTACATTAGTGAGTGCAGGGAATGAGGGGGAAGGAAGAGGAAAAACCTGAGAGCTGGTTTCCTTTTTTTGTAGCTCAGGGTTGACCGGTGGAGGTCCTTGGGGATCTCTGAGCTTGGTGGTTTTGTTGCAGAGGTTGCATGGCCCAACTAAGAGACATCATCAGTGCTAGAAGGGAAGGAGGTTTGTGGGAGGGAGAAGAGGAGGAGCAGGAAGAAGAGGAGGAGGAGGAGGAGGGGAAAAGGAGGAGGAGGGGAAAAGAAGAGGAGGAGGAAGAAGAAGAAGAAGACGAAGTCTATAGAGGAGGAGGAGGAGGAGGAGGAGGAGGAGGAGGAGGAAGAAGAAGAAGAAGAAGAAGAAGAAGAAGAAGAAGAAGAAGAAGAAGCCTATAGAGGAGGAGGAGGAAGAAGAAGAAGAGGAGGAGGAGGAGGAGGTGGAGGTGGAGGTGGAGGAAGAGGAGGACTGAAAGATTCTTGGTGCTCTCTGAGTTGGGTTGCTTTCTTGAAGATATTGCATGACCCAACTATAAAACATCATCAATATTAGAAGAGAGTGGGGTTTAATCTCATTAATGATGACAACACTCTCATCAAGGGTTAGGGTGCCTGGCCTCTCCTCGCCTCAAAGAGATACAATTTCCCTATATATTTACTATTATTGAACATCCAAAATATCTATGTATCTATCTATGTATCTTTCTATGTATCTATGTGTCTGTCTGTCTGTCTGTCTGTCTGTCTGTCTGTCTGTCTGTCTGTCTGTCTGTCTGTCTGTCTGTCTGTCTGTCTATCTATCTATCTATCTATCTATCTATCTATCTATCTATTCAATTTTTATGCCGCCCTTCTCCTTAGACACAGGGGAGCTTACAACATGTTAGCAGTAGCACTTTTTTAAAAACAGAGCCAGCCTATTGCCCCCACAATCCGGGTCCTCATTTGACCCACCTCGGAAGGATGGAAGGCTGAGTCAACCTTGAGCCGGTGATGAGATTTGAACTGCTGACCTACAGATCTACAGTCAGCTTCAGTGGCCTGCAGTACAGCACTCCACCTGCTGCGCCACCACAGCTCATAATTCTATGTATTTATGCCATATGTGTACCTACATATTACACACAGGCACACAAAAATATACATTATCTACTATATAAAGTATATGTGTATGTACACACAGCTTTTCTAAAATTATACACATTCAACCTCATTTACTGCGACAGGAAAAACAGGCCCAGAGCCCAGAAGAGAAAAAAAGACAAAAAATATATTTTTTTAACCGGTTCTGCATAGCTGACCATACTTGTAGGAGCACATCACTGTGGTACACCATTCAATTCAATTCAATTCAATTTATTAGATTTGTATGCCGCCCCTCTCCGAAGACTCGGGGTGGCTCACAACAACAATAAAAACAGTATAACAATGGAACAAATTTAATAATAAAATTACATTAAAAAAACCCAACAATTTAAAAACCATACAACACATGCATACCAAACATAAAATATAAGAAAGCTTGGGGGAGATGTATTAATTCCCCCATGCCTGGTGATATAGGTGGGTCTTGAGTAACTTGCGAAAGACAAGGAGGGTGGGGGCCGTTCTAATCTCCGGGGGGAGATGATTCCAGGGGGCCGGGGCCGCCACAGAGAAGGCTCTTCCCCTGGGGCCCACCAAACGACATTGTTTGGTCGACGGGACCCAGAGAAGGCCAACTCTGTGGGACCTTATCGGCCACTGGGATTCGTGCGGTAGAAGGCAGTTCCGGAGGTATAAAAATGGATACTTGGTACATTTGTGTGGGAGTGTATACATACACACATGCATATATATATCTCAACTCATCCGTTGTGGAGAGACGCAAAACCTCACGTTCCACCTCCCAACCTCTCTCAACTAAATGCTGTGCGCCCTTGTGGTTGACGCACACCGCAGAACAACAGAAAGTTTCACATCTGTTCAAAATTCAACAACTTCCTCTTTCTTTGGGAGCAGGTGTCCAAAGCGAAACCGCTCAACACGAGCTGAGCTATTTGGGGGCTGTGCTCATTCCTTCCTTGTTGGGTGGTTGAGTTTTTTTGTAACCCAAAGCCTCAAGCGAGCGTCGGCGTGCATCTTCTCGCCTTCGTCCGCAAGATCAAAGCTGGTGGATCAAACCTCCACCCAACCCCCAACAGCTCTGCAATCAGGGAGATAAAATCCAGAGGTTTGCAAAGTCAGCTGCAACTCAATTGGGTATCTCACGCTGCAAACACGAGCAAAGGATGGTGGTGCTTGATCACCTTGTGGTCCCACGGTGCCGTGAGAAGAAAATGTTCTCAGAAAGGGTGAGGTGCACAAGCCGTTGAGCTCCCGTTTTAAATCAAAGCTCGAGGCCATCGGTTCACTGGCTAAGGTCAGCCACCCCTCCAGGTTTCAACCGGGGGCCAGGAAGACCAGCCTACTGTAAATGGCTCTCTGTCGGGCCCTGTGGGAAGACCAGGTCCGTAGAATCCACCAAGGTTCAGACACAACGGAACAGTTAATGTCACCATCAATAAACTGACCAATTGACTGACTGACACAGAGAGAGAGGGGGAGAGAGGGGGGGGGAGGGGGAGAAATAGAGGGGGGAGAGAGAGATATAGGAAGAAAGAGAAGGAGGGAGAGAGAGAGAGTGAGGGAGAGAGAGAGAGAAAGGGAGAGAGACAGGGAGAGAGGCAGGGAGAGAAGGAGGGAGGGAGAGAGATAGAGTGAGGGAGAGAGAGAGAGAAGAGAAAGGGAGAGAGAGAGGGAGGGAGGGAGAGAGATAGAGTGAGGGAGGGAGAGAGAGAGAGAGGGAGAGGGAGGGAGAGAAGGAGGGAGTGGGAGGGAGGGAGAAAGAGAGAGAAAGAAGGAGACAGGGAGGGAGGGAAGGAGGGAGAGAGAGGGAGAGAGAAAGATGGAGAGAGACAGGAAGGAAGGGAAGGAGAGAGATAGAGTGAGGGAGGGAGAGAAGGAGGGAGTGGGAGGGAGGGAGAAAGAGAGAGAAAGAGGGAGAGAGACAGGGAGGGAGGGAGGGAAGGAGGGAGGGAGGGAGAGAGATAGAGGGTGAGAGGGAGAGAGAGAGGAGGGGGGATGCACCAAAGTCACCTATGGTTATTTCCTACAGCCATAGAGTTGCAACTATCTCTCTTTTTTAAAAAAAGTTCTTATTACCCTTATGTCTCTGCCGTTTCAGCCACGTAGCTTAGCATGGTGGTTTAATCCAATAAACCACAGTAAAGCAAATTAGAGGTCAGGGTAACATGTGAACCCTTGATCTCCTGGTTGCAAAACCTATTTGTCAGATGCAGACATACAAAAAAAGAGGGAAAAAAAACCCCAAACCCTGGAATCTCCTGCGAACCAAGATCCCAAATCAGATCATATTTCTTTTGCTCTGTAGAATCAGACCTAGAAAAAGAGCGAAGATTCCCTGGGTCCCTTCAGCTCAACAAGGCCAGTGAAACAATTCACAGGATTGTACGACTGGCAAACACCATCTGTTTTCACTTAGTACGGTTAAACAAAAGACAAAATTTGTCAGGAAACTTTTTTTTTTAATTTTAAAAAAAGCCATCAGACTATAATAGATTGCATTAACATGGTGGGGTTTTTTTTCCCCAATGAATAGCCTTTATTTCTCGCTTGGGGGAAAAACAAACCATCGATAAAATTAAGGCGATGAAAGTACAGATTGGTCTCGACTTATGACATTTAGTCAGGTGGGTTCCTGGTGGTTCTAACTGGTTCTTTAGAACCGGTAGCGGAAATTTCACCCCCTCTCGCCAAATCGACAGCGAAGGCTAGTTGGCCAAGCCCCTGAACCTCTCTCTCATCTTTATTGTATTTATTTATTTATTGGATTTGTATGCCGCCCCTCTCCGCAGACCCGGGGCGGCTAACAACAGTAATAAAAAACAGCATGTAAATCCAATACTAAAACAGCTAAAAACCCTTATTTGTAAAACCAAACGTACATACAAACAAACAAACATAACCATGCATAAATTGTAGAGGCCTAGGGGGAAAGAATATCTCAGTTCCCCCATGCCTGACGGCAGAGGTGGGTTTTAAGGAGCTTACGAAAGGCAAGGAGGGTGGGGGCAATTCTAATCTCCGGGGGGAGTTGGTTCCAGAGGGCCGGGGCCGCCACAGAGAAGGCTCTTCCCCTGGGCCCCACCAAACAACATTGTTTTGTTGACGGGACCCGGAGAAGGCCAACTCTGTGGGACCTAACCGGTCGCTGGGATTTGTGCGGCAGAAGGCGGTCTCGTAAATACCCTGGTCCGGTGCCATGAAGGGCTTTATAGGTGATGACCAACACTTATTTTTCTCTTCTGCACATACCAGTACTCCTCCATCTCCTGGTCCTCAAAATCTGTGAGCAGCTGAGCTGGACTTGGACCACTCATAACAACAGGCCCATTTTTCGTACGACCATTGCTTCACACAACCATTCTTAAGGAATAAGCTGTCTTGGATTCACAAGTCTTTAAAGACCATATTGCAAATTACTTGGCTTGACCAACATTCATACCTATCTCAGTTTGGGTTTGCAGCTTGATTATCAGTTGGCCAAAGAAGACTTCTAATCCTTCAGAAGAAAAGGATTTAGTTTTACTAGATAAATGGTCAAAGCAATGGAAACTGAAATTTAATGTTTCCAAATGTAAAATAATGCACTTGGGGAAAAGGAATCCTCAATCTGAATATTGTATTGGCAGTTCTGTGTTAGCAAAAACTTCAGAAGAGAAGGATTTAGGGGTAGTGATTTCTGACAGTCTCAAAATGGGTGAACAGTGTGGTCGGGCAGTAGGAAAAGCAAATAGGATGCTTGGCTGCATAGCTAGAGGTATAACAAGCAGGAAGAGGGAGATTATGATCCCGCTATATAGAGTGCTGGTGAGACCCCATTTGGAATAATACTGTGTTCAGTTCTGGAGACCTCATCTACAAAAAGATATGGACAAAATTGAACGGGTCCAAAGACGGGCTACAAGAATGGTGGAAGGTCTTACGCATAAAACGTATCAGGAAAGACTTAATGAACTCAATCTGTATAATCTGGAGGACAGAAGGAAAAGGGGGGACATGATTGAAACATTTAAATATGTTAAAGGGTTAAATAAGGTCCAGGAGGGAAGTGTATTTAATAGGAAAGTGAACACAAGAACAAGGGGACACAATCTGAAGTTAGTTGGGGGAAAGATCAAAGGCAACATGAGAAAATATTATTTTACTGAAAGAGTAGTAGATCCTTGGAACAAACTTCCAGCAGACGTGGTGGATAAATCCACAGGAATTGAATTGAAACATGCCTGGGATAAACATAGATCCATCCTAAGATAAAATACAGGAAATAGTATAAGGGCAGACTAGATGGACTAGGAGGTCTTTTTCTGCCGTCAGTCTTCTATGTTTCTATGTTTCTATGAATTACTTGGCTTAAACAACATTCATACCCATCTCAGTTTGGGCTTGTAGCTTGATTATCAGTTGGCCAAAGAAGACGTCTAATCCTTGTCTCTGAGACATCATTTTCTTTCTCCACCCTTCCTGAGATGATCCTTTTATCTCTAGAGATCTCTATTAGTCTGCAAATAATTAGGGTCAGATGGTATGTAATCCAGAGACACCAGAACAATTTAAAAAAACTCTTGTGATTAGTAAGCACTATTAACTATTCACTTGAAGCACTGTCACCCTTCAAGAATTAAGATGCGTTTTGGCATCTCTGTTTTTTTCATCCAGGCTTCCTTGTAGCCACTTGTGCAGTGCACGGAAACCATAGCTATTTATAAATCAATATTTGCTTAAGCTAACCAAAACTCTCCTAACGTACAGAAGTTCTAACACATTACACCCACACGCACGCACTCACTATGAAGCCCTGAAGACATTAAAGAATCTGTCAACTCTACCAAAGATAGGTTGGTTTGAGCAGGTCTTTATGATGGAAACGAGAGTCCCTCTACTTACGAACTTAATTCGTTCCATAACCAGGTTCTTAAGTAGAAAAGTTTGTAAGAAGAAGCCATTTTTCCCATAGGAATCAATGTAAAAGCAAATAATCTGTGCAAACCCATTAGGAAAGAAATAAAAGCTCGGAATTTGGGTGGGAGGAGGAGGAGGAAGAAGAGGAAGAGGACAGTCGCTGCCGAAGGAAGAAGGTGAGGTGAGGGGAATCAAAAAAATCCTAAACTTTAAGGCTTAAAATAACAAAAAGAGGCGGCGAGGAGGAGCATGCACCTCTCATACACCAGGTGCTAAGCTGCCTCCCATACACTGTCTTCTGCTGCTGCTACCTGCTTCCTGTTCCTTCCCATGCTAAAGGGCTACCCTCTCCTCTCGCTCGCTCGCTTTGTAGCCGGCGCATTTCCTTCGCTGTGGTGACTCCTTGGCTGCCCAGAGTGAAGGGAGCGTTTCTTTTCTCTGGGTGCTGGCAGAGGTTTATTCCCTCTCCAAGTGCCCAGAGAAAGGAAAATGCTTTGTTCACTCTGGACTGCCACAGCCTCCTTAAGCGCCACCGAAAGGCTCCTCTGGCAGCCCAGAAAAGCCCGAGATGGCCAGGATTAAAGGGGGAATTGCAGGAAACTGGCCAGGGCTTCGTGCCACTCTCAAATTTTCCAAGCTCGGGTTCTTAAGTAGAAAATGGTTCTTAAGAAGAGGCAAATAAATCTTGAACACCTTCAGTAGTTCTTCAGTAGTGCCGTTCTTAGAGGTACCACTGCAGTTGGTTGCATAAGGAGCAAAAACATGAAGTCCATAAGAGAAGAAACAAGGATTATGGGTCTAAAGAAGCAAAAAGAACGGGAGAATTCCCAAAGAAGGGAACCTTTGGCCAACAAACTTTGGATGACTTTGGATGACAAAGTCTTCTATCAAAACTGATTGAATCAAACCTTAGAGGAAAGATGAGAATGGAGGCAGAAGATACCATATCTTTTAGAGCAGTGTTTCCCAACCTTGGCAACTTGAAGATATCAGGACTTCAACTCCCAGAATTCCCCAGCCAGTGAATGCTGGCTGGGGACTTCTGGGAGTTGAAGTCCAGATATCTTCAAGTTGTCAAGGTTGGGAAACACTGTTTTAGAATATAGGATGCACCTTTTTCCTCCTGGAGGCTAAAATATATGAAGAATGGTTGCAGGAACTGGGCCTGGCTACTGTAGTGAATAGAAGGACCATGGAGACAGGTTAGCAGCCTCCCAATATTTGAGTGGCACCCAAGGAAAAAAAGGTTTGTAGGTTAAGTTAAGTTTAAGTTTTATTAGATTTGTATGCCGCCCCTCTCCAAAAGCTTGGATAGGGTCTCCTGCTTGGTGGTGGTGGTGGGGGTGGGGGTTAGATGACCTACAAGGTCCCTTCCAACTCTGTTAATCTTTTATTCTGCAGTCCGTCAACATCTGGAGAGCTAGATTACTCATGATAATCTAATCCCGGGCCTTCTCCTGGGCTCCGTTTCAACATGCTGAGATCATGATGAAAACCATGTGAATTCCTCCTATTAGCAGCAAATACTTGGCGCATGACAGTCAACTTCTTATTCTGCTTTCATACCCCTGTTAATTTCTGTGGGGAATTAATTGCAGACCCATCACTCCGCCAACAGCTATAAAGAAAAAAAATACATCCTGCATAAATCTCCCCCCAAAACCCCGAATTCTCTCTCTCTCTCTATGTGCAGGCAAACTACGCGATGGTTCAAATCTTTTGCAAAAGGCTTCTCGAATTTCTCCATTTTTAAAAAAGAATTGCAACCTCCTCCAATTGCTTATTAGTAAACATTTTGGGATTTGGCTGTCCCGACTTTGCCATTTCGACACGTCAAGATGTCCTGTTTATAGAACATGGAGACCCAATTCTGGTTCAACATTCTTTGCAATCCTGGGAAGAATTGAATAAATGACAGTAGAATCGTACCTCCTTTTTTCCTCTCTGCCCCACCCCTAATCCTGCAATCAAGCCACTTTATTTGATTTAATTAGCTTAGTTCCAGATGCTTATTTGGACAAATCTTACGCCATTAGCTATATACCATGAATCTTGTAAGTCTTTCTTTCTTTCTTTCTTTCTTTCCTTCCTTCCTTCCTTTCTTCTTTCTTTCTTTTTCTTTCTTTTTTCTTTTGTTCCATCCCCTTGCCTTTTGCCTTTTTCTTCTTTCTTTCTTTCTTTCTTTTTCCTTCCTTCCTTTCTTCTTTCTTTCTTTTTCTTTCTTTTTTCTTTTGTTCCATCCCCTTGCCTTTTGCCTTTTTCTTCTTCTTTTCTTTCTTTCTTTCTTCCTTCCTTCCTTTCTTCCTTCCCTTCTCTCCCTCTTTCTTTCTTTCTTTCATTCCTTCCTTCTTGTTCTTTTTTTCTTTCCTTAATCCCCCATCCCTTTTTCCTTTTTCTTCTTTCTCTTTCTTTCTTTCTTTCCTTCTTTCCTTCCATCCTTCCTTCCTTCCTTCCTTCCTTCTTTCTTTCCTGCCTTCCTGCCTTCCTTCCTTCCCTCCCTTCTCTTTCTTTTTTCTCTTCTTTCCTTCCTTCCTTCTTTCTTTTTCTTTCTTTCCTTCTCTCTCCTTCTCCCTCTCTCTCTCAACAGAATAAATAAATAAATCAAAAGGAAACTGCAGTTCTTCAATAATAATTTGGGGGCAGGAGGGGAACGATCTATAGAATACATTAAGCTTATAAATAAACACACTCAAATTTTTGATGGCTTTACGATGACAACTTGCACACCTCACATGTTGCTTTTCTCCTTCCAGATCAAAAAAGAGTAGATTTGGCAGTGTTCCCATAGGTACTAATTAATTATTGCAAAATAATTTATTAAAATGACAAAACAATATAAAACACACTATCAACGAAGCACCTAATGCAGTCTTCTGCAGACGTAGGTTCCTATCACCGTCTGAAAAAAACTTTGGAGCAAGAGAGAAAAATTGGAGAATGGGAATATTCTATGAATGGGCTATAATATTATCTGGATGAAGTCAATTGTTTCTAAGAAGCTAGGCAGATTTTCCTGCTCTTGGTTCAGGAAATCTCTTTGGCTCCCAATCTAATAATAATAATAATAATAATAATAATAATAATAATAATAATAATAATAATAATAATAATTTATTAGATTTGTATGCTGCCCCTCTCCGGAGACTTGGAGTGGCCGATAAGGTCCCACACGGTTGGCCTTCTCTGGGTCCCGTCGACTAAACAATGTCGTCTGGCGGGCCCCAGGGGAAGAGCCTTCTCTGTGGCGGCCCCGACCCTCTGGAATCAACTCTCCCCAGAGATCAAAACTGCCCCCGCCCTCCTTGTCTTTCATAAATTGCTTAAGACCCAACTGCATCGCCAGGCATGGGGGAATTGAGACATATCCCCCAGGTTTTATGTATGGCATGCTTGTGTTGTATGGTTTTAAATGATGGGTTTTTAGATGTTTTTTAAATATTAGATTTGTTACATTGTCACATTGTTATTATTATTGTTATTGTTATATAGTATTATTATTGTTGTTGTTGTTGTTGTTGTCCCACAGAGTTGGCCTTCTCCGGGTCCCGTCGACTAAACAATGTCATCTGGCGGGACCCAGGGGAAGAGCCTTCTCTGCAGTGGCTCCCCCCAGAGTTTAGGATTGCCCCCACCCTCCTTGCCTTTCGTAAACTTCTTAAAACCCACCTCTGCCGTCAGGCATGGGGGAATTGAAACATCTCCCCCTTGCCCATGTAGTTTTTTGTGTATGATTTGATTGTGTGTTGTTTTTTATATATTGGGGTTTCTTTTTTGGACTTTTTAATCTAAAACTGTAATCTAGATTCTTAAATATTAGATTTGTTACTATGTACTGTTCTTCACCATTGTTGTGAGCCGCCCGGAGTCTGCGGAGAGGGGCGGCATATAAATCCAATAAATCTAATCTATTATTATTATTATTATTATTATTATTATTATTATTATTATTATTACTATTACTATTACTATTACTATTACTATTACTATTACTATTATTATTATTATTATTATTATTATTATTATTATTATTATTATCCAGACCCCAACAGCCTCCAGGCACTGGCACATGACAATCCCCATGGAGAAAGGAATCCAGGTTTGAATTTCTCCAGAAATAATGATCTGGTCTGCACTCTGTAGGCCCGCAGGTAAACCCTTGTCCTTTTTATTTACACCTACCTATTTGGTGACTTTAAGCTCCTTCTGTAAATGCTTATTTTCTCAGTTTGATGTAATTGGTCTACTGTTGCTGCCTTATGTAAATCAAGTTCTTTTTAAATCGTGCCTCTTCTCCTTCCACCCACCCTAAAAGGCTGACTTTTAAGAAAATGGTTGGTTTTAATGTTAGGAAGGGAGGGGTTTCCTGCCTGCCAATTTTTTTCCTCCACTCCTTAAATGAAAGCTAGCAAGTCAGGAATTCTGGGAATTGAAGTCCAGGCTTAGAGCAACAGCTGTGCCTCATTTTCTCGCCTCCTGAAGCATCATTACATTTTCCAACCCTGACCCACTTTTCCCAGAAGACCTGTCAAATTGCATCAGTCTTACTCCCAAGTAAATCTGCCCAGGTTTGCACGGTAATACTGGGGAAGGATTTGTAACAGTTTCTGTTCTGATTTTTGAGCTTTTTTTTACAGTTAATTAGGCCTGCTGGTTTCAAAACTGTAGTTTTTCTCTACACCTTATATATATAATATAGTTAATACAGTTTCCGGTCACCATTCAAAGTGTTGGTTATGACCTATAAAGCCCTTCATGGCACCGGACCAGATTATCTCCGGGACCGCCTTCTGCCGCACGAATCCCAGCGACTGATTAGGTCCCACAGAGTTGGCCTCCTCCGGGTCCCGTCGACTAAACAATGTTGTTTGGTGGGACCCAGGGGAAGAGCCTTCTCTGTGGCGGCCCCGGCCCTCTGGAACCAACTCCCTCCCGAGATCAGAATTGCCCCCATCCTCCTCGCCTTTCGTAAGCTCCTTAAAACCCACCTCTGTCATCAGGCATGGGGAAACTGAGATGTTCTTTCCCCCTGGGCCTCTACAGTTTATGCATGGTATGTCAGTATGTATGCCTGGTTTTTATAATAAGGGTTTTTAGTTGTTTTATTATTGGATTGCTATATATTGTTTTTATCACTGATGTTAGCCGCCCCGAGTCCACGGAGAGGGGCGGCATATAAATCCAATAAATAAATAATAAATAAATAAATTAGGCAACATGAGCATCAAATTGCATTTTTTTACATAGCCATCTTGCTAACTTCCTGCAGGGTGAGCGATTCCATCAAGATTTGAAGGTCAGGGAGGCACGGTATCAATAATAATAATAATAATAATAATAATAATAATAATAATAATAATAATAATAATAATAATAGTAGTAGTAATAGTAATAGTAACAGTAACAGTAACAGCAACAGCAATAATAATAATAATAATAATAATAATAATAATAATAATAATAATAATAATTTATTAGATTTGTATGCCACCCCTCTCCGAGGACTCGGAGTGGCTCACAACAAGCATAAACATCATATACAAATCCAATATTAAAACAGTTTTAAAAACCCTTATTAAAAAACAATCATACAACCCATGCAAACCATACATAAAACAAAACAACTAAGGGTAATTTCCACGTGCCTGGCAACATAGGTGGGTTTTCAAGAGTTTACAAAAGGCAAGGAGGGTGGGGGCAGTCCTTATCTCTGGAGGGGAGTTGATTCCAGAGGGCTGGTGCCACCACAGAGAAGGCTCTTCCCCTGGGTCCCGCCAGACGGCATTCTTTAGTCGACGGGACCCGGAGAAGGCCAACTCTGTGGGACCTAATCGGTCGCTGGGATTTGTGCAGCAGCAGGCGGTCCCGGAGGTATTCTGGTCCAATGCCATGTAGGGCTGTATAGGTCATTACCAACACTTTGAATTGTGACCAGAAACTGATCGGCAGCCAGTGCAGACTGCAGAGTGTTGATGAAACATGGTCATATCTAGGAAAGCCCATGATTGCTCTCGCCACCGCATTCTGCACAATCTGAAGTCTCCGAACCCTTTTTAAAGGTAGCCCCATGTAGAGAGTGATGCAGTAGTCAAACCTCGAGGTAGATGGGATGTACATGGGATGGCTGACTATTGTTGGAGCATCAAGCGAGCATGCCCACAGATTAAACACTCTAGAAAAAGCTATAAGCGAAAAAAATTACCTTAATATGTATAATTACCATTCGATAAAAAAGCAACTATTTGTATGAACACAATTTAACTTGCAGTAACTATTATAGCCTTTGTTTGAATAAAATTATTCTTTTGTAAACAGTGTATTTGGTAAATTTTTACTTTACTTTATATGCACAATTTGTATTGTGGGTATCCTGTAGCTTAAAAAGTTGACGTTATAGACAAAAATTGTGGTTATTTTTGGATCCAGAGCCCAAAAGTTAGTGGGAAACAAGTCACATATTTAACACAATAAAATTGCTTTTCCCCAGTGTAATTTATTCAAGGGTATTCCAAACCCCAGAGAAGACCACAACAAACAATATACAGTGATACCTCATCTTACAAATGCCTCATCATACAAACTTTTCGAGATACAAACCTGGGGTTTAAGATTTTTTTGCCTCTTCTTACAAACTATTTTCACCTTACAAACCCACCACCGCCGCTGGGATGTCCCACCTCCAGACTTCTGTTGCCAGCGAAGCACCCGTTTTTTGCGCTGCTGGGATTCCCCTGAGGCTCCCCTCCATGGGGAACCCCATCTCCAGACTTCCGTGTTTTTGTGATGCTGCAGGAGAATCCCAACAGGGGAATCCCAGCAGCGCAAAAACGGGCGCTTCGCTGGCAACGGAAGTTTGGAGGTGGGGTTTCCCAGCGAGGGGAGCCTCAGTGAAATCGCAGCATCGCAAAAACACAGAGGTCCGGAGGTGGGGTTTCCCATGGAGGGGAGCTTCAGGGGAATCCCAGCAGAGCAAAACGGGCGCTTCGGCTGGCAAAAGGGGTGAATTTTGGGCTTGCACGCATTAATCGCTTTTTCCATTGATTCCTATGGGAAACATTGTTTCCTCTTACAAACTTTTCATCTTAAGAACCGCATCCCGGAACCAATTAAGTTTGTTAGACAAGGTATTACTATACAAGTAATTGAATTCTAAAGGAGTATTTCTTTAGCCAATATCCATTGTTTCCAAATCCGGTCCAAGCTCAAACATTATGTTCTAATGTTTCTTTTCCTTTATCCTTCAAGTTCATTTTTATCACCAAATGTTGTACGAGCATCTGAAGATAAGAGAAGGGTTTACAGATGGAGAATTTGCAGGATAATTGATTTTGCTCTTGGTTGATGGTTCGGTTTTAGGACATCCTTAAGTTACACCCTATAATTTTTTATGTGGTTGTAGTAGGAGATGAAGGTAAAAGAGTCCCTGAGGATTTTACTCTGCTAGTTACGAACAACTACAAGGATTGGTGCTCATCTCATTTTTAGTATTGGATTATTACTGTACACTGTTTTATTATTGCTGTTAGCCGCCCCGGGTCTCCGGAGAGGGGCGGCATACAAATCCAATTTTTTTTAAAAAAAATCTCAGTTTCAAGACCACTGAGCAATTGTCCAAAAGATATTTCTATGGTCTAATGGCCAGCGTGATGTCACCGCTAGCTTCCCACCGAAGTGGTACCTATTTATCTACTCACATTTGCAAAGGAAATTTATTTTTATTTATTTATTTGTTTGTTTGTTTGTTTATTATTTATTTATTTATTTATTTATTTATTTATTTATTTATTTTTATTTATTTATTTATTTATTTATTTATTTATTTATTTATTTATTTATTTATTTATTTGTATGCCGCCCCTTCCCGTGGACTTGGGGCAGCTCACAACACAATAAAACAATTCATAACAAATATAATAATATACAATTTAAAATTTAAAATAGTTAAAAACCCCATTTTTAAGCAGACATACCTACAAACATACCATACATAAATTATATAGGCCCAGAGGAGATGTTTCAATTCCCCCATGCCTGACGACAAAGGTGGGTTTTGAGACGTTTACAAAAGGCAAGGAGAGTAGGGGCAGTTCTAATCTCTGGGGGGAGCTGGTTCCAGAGAGTCGGGGCCGCCACAGAGAAGGCTCTTCCCCTGGGGCCCGCCAACCGACATTGTTTAGTTGACGGGACCTAATCGGTCACTGGGATTCGTGCGGCAGAAGGCGGTCTCGGAGATATTCTGGCCCGATGCCATGAAGGGCTTTAAAGGTCATAACCAACACTTTGAATTGTGCCCAGAAATTGATCGGCAACCAATGCAGACTTAATAAAATAAATAAACGAATAACAGAATAAAGGGAGTTGGAAAGGACCTTGGAGGTCTTGTAATCCTAACCCCCTGCTCTAAGTATGAGACTCTATATCCTTCTGGACAATGGCTGTCAAAACCTCCAGCAAGGAATAAATAACAAATGAAACAAGCAAACAAGTGACTATTTGGGGAAAAAGCACCAGCCTTCCATGTGAAATCACAGAATAAAGTAGTCCATGGTTCAGATTAACCAAGATTTTCTAGGAGGCCTCAGGTCTGTTGTGGTTCAGCCTGAGGCTGCTCAGGGACCGGCTGTGTCTCTGCTGGCTCCATGCCCGGAGCAGGATGACAGCGAAGAGGAGGGGGCTTAACAGTCGGACGGGGGAGAGGACAATCAGGAATGGGATGAAGGAGAACAGCATGAGAGCCCCCGGGGGGGGGGCTCTCCCCAGCCAGTAGTTTGGAGTCATTAGGTGATGAAGCTCAAGCCGTCATTGACATGCAACAGAGACGTTCAGATCAAAGAAAGCAGCAATTAAAGAAGTATTATCAGCACTGAATTAGGAACAGCTGGGCTTGGGTGTGGTCCTCCTCAGCAGGGTTTAAAAGGCAGGCAAGCCCTTGAAGCCATGTGGAGTGTTATCAGTTTGGAGTTGCCTTATCCTGTCTTGTTTCTCGGCGTCTCTGTTCCTGGCTTGTGACCCAGCAGCTTTGGAAGACCCATGGGAGGTGTAGGTCTGCTATCTACAGACTCGTCTTGGCAGCAAGGATTCTGTATTGCTGCATGTACTTTTGCCTTCGTGGATATATCTGAAGATACAGCATTTTCCTGTTTGTAAGGACATTTTCTGTTACCTGTGTTTTTCTTGAATTTTATAAACTGCCTTTGCCTTTTACCAGTGTGTCTGGCTTCTCTTTTTGGGTTGGTATTGGCTTCTGGAGTGACCCAGACAGAACAGGGTCAAACCAACTCAATCCTGCCTACCCCACAGAGTTGTAAGCATCAATGAATGTATGGAGAAAAAAACTGTGCATGCTGTGGATTTTTTTCTGATCCCCCCAAAATGACATAGTTTGCAACCTCTGGATTCCTGGTACCTTCTTCTTGTTCCAAACTGATCCTATTTACTCAGCTCTTTACTCGGCCTTTCGCCACCACCACCCCTGGAAAAAAAATCTTAAATCTCCGGACTACCCAATGCTTGAAAACCTTGTAAGCATCTTGGCGTGGGGATCGGTTGTGCTAATCCCATCAGGCTCCATTATACAACTCCGGGGTGATAAATGCCAATAGAGATATCAAATTAATGCCAGATCTACTGCTTCCCCGAGGCCTCCTGGAACCCAACAGAGACCCTGATGGCTGAGAAGCTTGTCGTAACTCAAAAGGCTGACTTGAGATGAAGGGAGAAGAAAGGCTATGTGAATAGAATAGAATAGAATATAGAGTACAGTAGAGTAGAGTAAAATGGCATAGCATAGCATAGAGAGTAGAGTAGACTAGACTAGACTAGTGCATAGTAGAGTAGAGTAGAGTAGAGTAGAGTAGAGTAGAGTAGGGTAGGGCAGAGCAGAGCAAAGTAAAGTAGAAGAGGAGAGGAGAAGGGAAGGGAAGGGAAGGGAAGGGAAGAGAAGAGAAGAGAAGAGAAGAGAAGAGTTGGAAGGGACTTTAGAAGTCTTCTAGTCCAAGCCCCTGCTTAGGCAGGAAACTCTACACTACTTCAGACAAATGGTTACTCAATACCCTCTTGAAAACCTCCAGTGTTGGAAGTCACAGATAGGAGGGGGTCAAACTATTTTCCAAAGCACCTGAAGGCCAGACAAGGAATCACGAATGGAAACTGATCAAGCAGAGACTCAACCGAGAAATAAGGAGAAATTTTCTGACAGCAAGAACACTCATCCAATGGAACAGAAGTTGCCTTTGGAACTTGTGGGAGCTTCATCCCTGGAGGCTTTCAAGAAGAGATTGGACCGCCATCGGTCAGAAATGGTGCAGGGTCTCCTACTTGAGCAGGGGGTTGGACTAGATGACCTACAAGGTCCCTTCCAACTCTCTTCATCCGTTCAACACATATTTTTGCTGATAAGTGAAAAAGAAGGGAGCCTAGTATAGATCTATTTCAAGCTTGTTATGGTCTCATCAGCTAGACATACCTTTACCCAGATTTGAACCTGTAGCAATTGGAATCTGCCTCGGAAAGGCCCCTGCATGGGGCCGAGAGGCAAAAAGAAAAGAAAAGTTGCTTCCTCCCATATTTAGGGATTCCAGGGTGATTTCGACAGAAAATCAAACACATATATATACAGTGGTACCTCATGATACGAACCCCTTGTCTTACGAAAAACCCGAGATACAAACCCGGGGTTCAGAAATTTTTTGCCTCTTCTTACGAACTTTTTCCTTCTTACGAACCTGCCGCCGCTGCCGCCAAGAAGCCCCGCCGCCCGGCTGTCACCTTTTGAAACAGCCGGGGGGCTTCTCAGCGTCCTCCCAAATGCCGAACCCGGAGGTTCGGGTTTGGCGTTCGGGTTCGGGAGGATGCTGAGAAGTCCCCCCGGCTGTTTCAAAAGGTGACAGCCGGGCGGCAGTGTTTTTTTGCGGGGGTTTTTTCCCTTGCACGGATTAATTGATCTTACATTGTTTCCTATGGGAAACAATGTTTCGTCTTACAAACTTTTCGTCTTACGAACCTCTCCCGGGAACCAATTAGGTTCTTAAGACGAGGTATTACTGTATATTGGTATCCTGGTCCAAAGCTGAAAGGATGAGATTCTGTGGCCTAGAGGTTAATTCTCTGCTTTACAGGCTACAGGTTCAAATCCCAGTGAGGGTATGGCTACCTGATGAGAGGAAACAACCTTGAAATAGATCTATACTAGTCTCCCTTTATTTTCAATTCAGCAAAAATATGCTACATACACACATACATCATACAGACACACACATACATCATACATACACACACACACACACATACATACACACACACACATTCCTCGCTAGCGTCAGACTGGATAAACAAGGGAACACTTGTTGGTTTTCAAATGACACCTCCATGCTTGGTGGTAACAGCTTCTATTAAATTAATGATGTTACCCACACCATGAATTAAGCAAATTGTATGCAAATACTGTTTGAGTAGCAATACAGCGGTTATCAGCTGTCTGCAAAAATAAATTAGTTTGGCAGGGTAAAGATATTGTGGAGCCGCATATTTAATTGAGTGCTAATTTTATTGTGATTATTACTTTTAAGTAACAACAGCGTGATTATTAAGCAACATAATGTGATGGGTTTACACAGAACTGATAAAAAAAACCCCACCACAATCTCTTCTTCACTGAGCTGGCAGGAAGATTATTCTGATCTCGGGAGTAATTTATGGTTTCCATAAATGGCTGGGGGTTTTTTGGGTTGTTGTTTTTTTAAGGTGCTATGAAAAATAAACGATAATAAAATAAATACAACTTGACACATTTTGGGGAATTCCAAGCCAGGCATCTACAGTGTGTTTGGCAAATTGACAGAAACAGTTTCCTAGGGAAAGGTGTTTCTCTCTCTCTCTCTCTTTAAACAAAGGTGATTATTGTGACTCACAATTCCTAGCAACTCCACAAATCAGCAAAAACACCTAAGCCAACACCTTCCAGGCATTTTGCAAAGCGAACCCTGCCAAAACCTCCTTTTTCCCCTCCTTTCCTTCCTTTTTCCTTCCTTCCTTCCTTTCTTTAACTTTGCAAACAGTCTGCAGACTCGTTGGAAGGGATACAATCTGGAACCCATTTCATAATTATTATTTATTACCCGTCTCGCGATTATTTCCCCCAAGTCTCCAGGAAAAACACAAATTACGACACACTTGTTCGCTTGGCAAACTCCAGCGTGAAGCAAGCCCAAATACTGGCAAAAAAACACACACATTCCAAATGGTTTTCCTGAGGCATCCAAGCATCCCTGTTTTTTCTTTTCTCAATTTAAAAGCGGTTTATAATAATAATAATAGAAATAATAATAATAATAATAATAATAACAACAACAACAGCAATAACAACAGCAATAAAACAGTAATAATAAAATGGTAATAATAAAATAATAGTAATAGTATAATAGTAATAGTAGTGATAATAATAATAATAATAATAACAGCAATAACAAAAATAATAAAACAGTACTACTAAAAAGGTAATAATAATAATATAATAGTAATACTGTAGTATAATAGTAATAAATATATAGTAATAATAACAACAACAGCAATAACAACAATAAAACAGCACTTGGTAATAATAAATTAGTAGTAGTAGCAATAATAATAATAATAATAATAATAATAATAATAATAATAATAATAGAGGTATTGACACTTTTTAAAATGTTCAGTTTACCGAGTTTCATGTTTAATGAATAAAATAAATAATAATAATAATAATAATAATAATTTTGACACATTTTTAAATGTTCAGTTGACTTGAGTGTCATCTTTAAAGAATAAAAGTTTATAATCCTTATATCACCATCTCCCCGCGTGGAACCCGACCAACCCTGAAACCTTGAAGTATCTGGGCTGAATTTAAGCTCAGCTATTTGCAGGAGGGAGGGGGCGCGCCGCTGGGGGCGTTGTAGCCAAAGAAGTTCCCCGGTTTTGGTAAAACCAAAAATTCTCTTCTCCCCTCCCTCTCCGCCCTCCCCCCAAAAAAGCCTAAAACATTTTTTTCTCCAACTCTCTCTATTTCCAAGACTTCCCAACTCTCTGTATTTCCAACCGCAGACGGTTTGAACGGACCCGTTTGCCATTTTAATTTTTTTTTCAAAAACCAACCCTGCGAGGGATGTAACGCTCAGGATGATGGGGGGTGGGAAGAGGGGGAGAGGTGGGGGTGGCGTCTCCCGGAGTCCCGACCCCCTTCGTTTGCGGGAAAAAGAGATGGGGGGGCGTTATTCGGGACCCCCGAGCCGACCTTCTCCAACTTGGGTTCTTCAAGGGCGCAACGGATGGGCATAGGATGGCGACAGGGTGGTGGAGGATGGGTCAGCGGGTGCGAGCAGGGAGGCATGGGGGGGAGAAAAGGTCCTTGAATACCCCTCCCTGCCTTTCTCCGGGGTGGGGGGGGGGGGACGCGAGAGGACCAAGTTGGAGCATCCTGCGAAAGGAGACCCACCGAGCGCGCCACGGCGCACGGCACAGCTCGCCTGGAACCGGGCTCGGCCGGGCTGCTGCCGCCGCCGCCGCCGCCTGGGATAGAGTTTTCCTTCTCGGCCAAGCCAACACGAAATCAAAGCCAGCCAGACAGAAAGGCTGCGGGCGGGGAAGGGGGGGGAGTGGAAGAAGAGAGATGGAGAGAAGGATGCAACAAAGAGCTTTGGAAATCTGGCTTTGGAAAGACCAAGAAGGGTGGGCTGCTTGGTTTGGAAGGTGGGAGAGGGAGTTAATTCACACACCACCACCACCCCAAATAACACAACCCGGGGGTGTCCCGGCGCTGACACCCCCACCCATCCTCCCCTGCCTCCTCCCAAGCCCCCCCTATCTCTACTACCTACCACTGCTGCTCCAGATCCCAGTCCTTGAAGAAGTCGAATAGATCCATCGCCGACGGACGGACGCCGGAGCCCTGGCGCCGCCCCCGGCTTCTCCTCCGCCGGGCTAGGCGAAGGCTCTGGGGCAGAGCTGCAGAGGCGGCGGGGAGGAAGAGGAGGAGGAGGAAGAGGGGGGCGAGGAAGGCATGGGGGCAAGCCGGGCGGGCCAAGCCGGGGCTGCCTCTTGCGCCCAGCCGCCGCGCCGCGCTGCGAAGAGGACTGGCCGGCGGTGGGAGGGGAGAGCTGGGAAGGCGGTCGCCACCGCCGCCGCCGCCTGCTCGGGGGAGCGGGGCTCTGCCTTCTGCCGCCTGGCTGGCTGGCTGGGGAAGCTCAAGCCACCGCTCCCCACAAGGGGAGGAGCGACGGGTAGCGGCCACCGAGCGGCCGCGGCTGGAGGAGGAGGAGGAAGAGAAAGAGAGAGGAGAAAAAAGAAAGAAAGAAGATGCAAGAGGCGCGTTCCCACGTTACGGGAGACACGCGTCGCACAACCTGGCCGGGCCCCGCCCTTGTTCTTGGCCGAGGGGAGGCGCCAGAGAGCAGCCCCCCTCTCCGGGGTTCTCTGCGCGCTTTCTTTCTCCCCTTCTTCTTCTTCTCCTCCTCCTCCTCTCCACGCCTTTCTGCCCGAAAGAAACAAAGCCCCGTCGTGTGAACCAGGTCGCTTCTGAACCCAAGCCGGCCCAGAAGAAGGAGGGACTCGCCTCCCGTCCGAACTGACCTTCCAAGAGGAGAGGACGCGCTATCCTGTTTGCCAGATGGGGATTCTGAGTGTTGTGGTCTCAGTGGGGACTGGGATCACTGGGAACGTGGGAGCTGAAATCTCCCCAATTTGAAGGGGAGGGAGGAAGAATCTTTCCAGAGATAAAATCCCCCTTGAACACCACCATCCCCTTCCCCGGGAATAGGGCAAGGTTTTATTTTCAGACAAGGGGTTGTGTGAATGCAACATGGTTGGCTTGTTCAGTTTGGGTTTTATCCAATCCACTGGAATTTACCCGAGTTTGGGGTGAGATATTAATGTAGGGAATCCAACAGCGGGTCCCATCTGTGGCTTCCACAAAGCTACAAGGGTTTGTTGCAGTGTTGAAATCCAAATTGTGTTACTAACGGTTCTGTGGGCGTGGCTTGGTGGGCGTGGCAGGGGAAGGATACCGCAAAAATCTCCAGTCCTTCCCTCCCCACTCCATTCCTACCCCATAGTCAGAGGTGGTAATTGTGCGTTAGTTAGTTAGTTAGTTAGTTAGTTAATTTAATTTAATTTAATTTAATTTAATTTAATTTAATTTAATTTAATTTAATTTAATTTAATTTAATTTAATTTAATTTAATTTTATTTTATTTTATTTTATTTTATTTTATTTTATTTTATTTTATTTTATTTTATTTTTTATTTTATTTTATTTTATTTTATTTTATTTTATTTTATTATTTTATTTTATTTTATTTGACTTCTATAATAATAGTAATAATAATAATAATAATAATAATAATAATAATAATAATAATAATAATAATTTATTAGATTTGTATGCCACCAATCTTGAAGGACTCAGGGCGGTTTACAATAACATAAAAATCCAAATTTGATGAAGAAGTCTAAAACTATAAAACCCTAATTAAAACCCACAGTTAAACTATCCAATCAGCATACATGCATACCATTCACACAATCTGGCCATGATAGATGTTCTCTGAACTATTCAAAATTTCCGCTACTGATTCTGCACAACCTGTTGGAACCTGCTGAAATAAATAAGTGAAATAAATAAATTTTACCTCCTGGTAAAATGTGTAGCACACAGAAGCATCCCCCCAAAAGACAGACTGCGGTGACCGGAACGCAAAATCCTTTATAAATAAATCCATTTTGCAAAGAAAACGTTTTAAATCCAAACCCCCACAGTCTCTCAACCTGGTTAGTTTACATACAGGTTCGGAATTGAGAAACAAGCTAAAAGCTAAAACATGGTTTCTGCTTGTTTGGTTATCAAGCTTTTAAAAAAATCAACGTTTTGTTCCTGCAGCGATGGAAGTCAGCAAAAGTATTAGTGCTTTGCTTATTTGCTTATTTATCAGTTATTGGGAGGGTGGGAGGGTGGAGAAGTTTTATTTATATATATATATATATATATATGAATGATGAGGCAGCAGCCATCTCGATCACCGGAACATAGAAACTTTAATAAAACCACTTAGCTTTCGTTAGCGTGCTGCTAACTTCGTCAGAGTTTTTAAAATGCCGTGGGAGACAAACATCTTTATAAAGCATCAGACTGAGTAATGCTTTATAAAGATGTTTGTCTCCCACGGCATTTTAAAAACTCTGACGAAGTTAGCAGCACGCTAACGAAAGCTAAGTGGTTTTATTAAAGTTTCTATGTTCCGGTGATCGAGATGGCTGCTGCCTCATCATTCACGTATGTACCTGGAACTCGCATTTTTAGGACTATTCTTGATATATATATATATATATTTCTTTTCAGTCTTGCTTGCCTGAGATCGGATTCAGACATTCCTCCAATAACTAGTTACCAAACAATTGTCATTTTCGGAGAGACTGTTTGTAGAGGCCTCCCTGTGGCCGCTTCTGAGATTTACCACGATGGGGAACACTTGAAACAAGAAGTCAGACTAAAGCTGGAAAAGGGACCTTGGAGGTCTTCTAGTCCAACCCTCTGCTTGGGCAGGGGACCTACCGTATTTTTTGAAGGATGAGACACACCTAGATTTTAGAGGTGGGAAACAAGGAAAGAAGTACAGTAATACCTCGTCTTACGAACCTAATTGGTTCCCGGGGGAGATTCATACAACGAAAAGTTCGTAAGACGAAACATTGTTTCCCATAGGAAACAATGTAAAATCAACTAATCCGTGCAACGAAAAAAAAAAGCAAAAAAACACCGCCGCCCAGCTGTCACCTTTTAAAACAGCCAGGGGGGGGGCTTCCCAGCGTCCTCCTGAACCCGAACGTCAAACCCGAACTTCTGGTTTCGGTGTTCGGGAGGCCGCCGAGAAGCCCCCTGGCTGTTTCAAAAAGCAACAGCCGGGTGGCGGGGCTTCTCGGCGGCGGCAGTGGCGGTGAGTTCGTAAGAAGGAAAAAGTTCGTAAGAAGAGGCAAAAATTTTCTGAACCCCGGGTTCATATCTCGGGTTGTTCGTAAGACGAGGGGTTCGTATCATGAGGCACCACTGTATTCTGAACCAAATGGTGTAGTGATATACTGTATTATTTGATAAAATACCAGGGTAGCAGAATACTTTTTACAAACATGTATATTTTTTACATTTTTTATAAATTTCAAACTTGACAGCTTTAAGACTTGTGGACTTCAACTCCAAGAATTCCTCCTCCAGCAGTCATGCTAGCTCAGGAATGGGAGTTGAAGTCCAGAAGTCTTAAACTTGCCAGGTTTGAAGACCCTTGCACCCCTACTCCCTAACCCAGGGGTCTTCAAGTCTGACAGCTTTAAGACTAGTGGACATCAACTCCCAGAATTCCTCCTCCAATCACGCTAGCTCAGAAATGGGAGTTGAAGTCCACAAGTCTTAAACTTGCCAAGTTTGAAGACCCTTGCACCCCTAATCCCTAACACAGGGGTCTTCAAACTTGACAGCTTTAAGACTAGTGGACTTCAACTCCCAGAATTCCTCCTCCAGTCATGCTAGCTCAGAAATGGGAATTGAAGTCCACAAGTCTTAAACTTGCCAATTGTCCACTTTGTCCATTTTGGAACAATTATATATTTTACTAATTTCTATTCTATTCTATTCTATTCTATTCTATTCTATTCTACTTACTTACTTACTTACTTACTTACTTACTTACTTACTTACTTACTTACTTACTTACTTACTTACTTACTTATTTATTAGATTTGTATGCCGCCCCTCTCCGTAGACTCGGGGCGGCTCACAACAGAATAAAACAGTTCATAACAAATCTAATAATTTACCATTTAAAATATTTAAAAAACCCCATTATTAAGCAGACATACGTACAAGCATACCATACATAAACTGTATAGGCCCGGGGGAGATATCTCAGTTCCCCCATGCCTGATGGCAAAGATGGGTTTTGAGGAGTTTACGAAAGGCAAGGAAGGTGGGGGCAGTTTTTATCTCTGGGGGGAGTTGGTTCCAGAGAGTCGGGGCCGCCACAGAGAAGGCTCTTCCCCTGGGGTCCGCCAACCGACATTGTTTAGTTGATATGACCCGGAGAAGGCCAACTCTGTGGGACCAAAACCGGTTGCTGGGATTAGTGCGGCAGAAGGCGGTCCCGGAGATATTCTGGTCCGATGCCATGAAGGGCTTTATAGGTCATAACCAACACTTTGAATTGTGACCGGAAATTGATCGGCAACCAATGCAGACTGCGGAGTGTTGGTGTATTCTATTCTATTCTATTCCATATTCCATATTCCATATTCCTTATTCCATATTCCATATTCCATATTCCATATTCCATATTCCATATCCATATTCTGTTCTGTTCTGTTCTATTCTATTCCATATTCCATATTCCATATTCCATATTCCATATTCTATTCTATTCTATTCCATATTCCATATTCCATATTCCATATTCCATAATCCATATTCCATATTCCATATTCCATATTCCATATTCCTCCTCCAGCAGTCATGCTAGCTCAGGAATGGGAGTTCCATATTCCATATTCCTCCTCCAGCAGTCATGCTAGCTCAGGAATGGGAGTTGAAGTCCAGAAGTCTTAAACTTGCCAGGTTTGAAGACCCTTGCACCCCTACTCCCTAACCCAGGGGTCTTCAAGTCTGACAGCTTTAAGACTAGTGGACATCAACTCCCAGAATTCCTCCTCCAGTCATGCTAGCTCAGAAATGGGAGTTGAAGTCCACAAGTCTTAAACTTGCCAAGTTTGAAGACCCTTGCACCCCTAATCCCTAACCCAGGGGTCTTCAAACTTGACAGCTTTAAGACTAGTGGACTTCAACTCCCAGAATTCCTCCTCCAGTCATGCTAGCTCAGAAATGGGAGTTGAAGTCCACAAGTCTTAAACTTGCCAAGTTTGAAGACCCTTGCACCCCTAATCCCTAACCCAGGGGTCTTCAAACTTGACAGCTTTAAGACTAGTGGACTTCAACTCCCAGAATTCCTCCTCCAGTCATGCTAGCTCAGAAATGGGAATTGAAGTCCAGAAGTCTTAAACTTGCCAAGTTTGAAGACCCTTGCACCCCTAATCCCTAACCCAGGGGCCCTCAAACCCGACAGCTTTAAGACTAGTGGACATCAACTCCCAGAATTCTTCCTCCAGTCACGCTAGCTCAGGAATGGGAGTTGAAGTCCACAAGTCTTAAACTTGCCAATTGTCCACTTTGTCCATTTTGGAACAATTATATATTTTACTAATTTCTATTCTATTCTATTCTATTCTATTTACTTACTTACTTACTTACTTACTTACTTACTTACTTACTTACTTACTTACTTACTTACTTACTTTCTTACTTACTTACTTACTTACTTACTTACTTACTTACTTACTTACTTACTTACTTATTTATTAGATTTGTATGCCGCCCCTCTCCGTAGACTCGGGGCGGCTCACAACAGAATAAAACAGTTCATAACAAATCTAATAATTTACCATTTAAAATATTTTTAAAAAACCCATTATTAAGCAGACATACGTACAAGCATACCATACATAAACTGTATAGGCCCGGGGGAGATATCTCAGTTCCCCCATGCCTGATGGCAAAGATGGGTTTTGAGGAGTTTACGAAAGGCAAGGAAGCTGGGGGCAGTTTTTATCTCTGGGGGGAGTTGGTTCCAGAGAGTCGGGGCCGCCACAGAGAAGGTTCTTCCCCTGGGGTCCGCCAACCGACATTGTTTAGTTGATATTACCCGGAGAAGGCCAACTCTGTGGGACCAAAACCGGTTGCTGGGATTAGTGCGGCAGAAGGCGGTCCCGGAGATATTCTGGTCCGATGCCATGAAGGGCTTTATAGGTCATAACCAACACTTTGAATTGTGACCGGAAATTGATCGGCAACCAATGCAGACTGCGGAGTGTTGGTGTATTCTATTCTATTCTATTCCATATTCCATATTCCATATTCCTTATTCCATATTCCATATTCCATATTCCATATCCATATTCTGTTCTGTTCTATTCTATTCCATATTCCATATTCCATATTCCATATTCCATATTCCATATTCCATATTCCATATTCCATATTCCATATTCCATATTCCATATTCCATATTCTATTCTATTCCATATTCCATATTCCATATTCCATATTCCATATTCCATATTCCATATTCCATAATCCATATTCCATATTCCATAATCCATATTCTATTCTATTCCATATTCCATATTTCATATTCCATATTCCATATTCCATATTCCATATTCCATATTCCATATTCCATATTCCATATTCCATATTCCATATTCCATATTCCACTCTATTCTATTCTATTCTATTCATCTTTCGCTCTTTCCCTGCCAGCCATTGGAGCCCGGTCCTTCCTTCATTTCACATTTAACATACTTATATTTTTGCTGACTTCTGTGTAAACACGAGCATGACAAGAAAGTAAATCTCCTTGGCGATGCTCGGCGCATGATTTAATCCACGGTCGTGTAATGTAAATGTTAAGATAAGCCCAATGTTAAACACCAGTTGACTCACTGTGACTCAGTCTGGGAGAAAAGGTCTAGCGATATCAAAGGATTCTGGGGCGTTGGGGTTGAGAAGGGGGGCTGGAAATGCCAACCGCTCGGCTTGTACAAGCCATGAAGGTGAGATGCGGTCGGTTCCGGCTGCGATTCTCACTCCGGGAGCCCATAGGAATCAGGATCTTCAGAAGGCAAAGGTCAAGAGGCTGGCCGCCTTCTTCTCTCCGGCTCTCAAGGCAAAGCCCACGGCGTTGATGGCTGTCTGGGTTGCAAGCGTGCCAAGTTTCTCCTCATTTCCTCTCGCTGGGTTTTGATTTCTTCCGGAATTAAAGCCTTAATTGGACATTAATGCTTTCTTCTCTCCTGTTCCCTGGGGCGCTTCGAGGAAATGTAGAAGAAGCCGGTGGTAAGATAGGAAAGGAGGCAGAATGAATGGAGGTGGGATGGTGAGTCGGTCATTGCCGTCTTCCTCCTCCTCTTCGTCATCCTCATTATCCTCATCTTCATCCTCATCATTATCCTCATCATCCTCTTCTTCATCCTCATCTTCATCCTCCTCATCACCCCCACCATTATTCTCAATCATCCTCATCTTCATCCTCATCTTCATCTTCTTCATCCTTCTCATTATCCTCATCTTCATCCCCCTCATTATCTTCATTCTCCTCATTATCTTCCTCATCTTCATCATCTTCATCCTCCTCATCATCATTATCCTCATCATCCTCATCTCTATCCTCCTCCTCACCTTCATCCTCATCATCATAATCTTCTCCTCATCTTCATTTTCATCCTCATCTTCATCATCTTCATCTTCTTCATCTTCTTAGTCTTCATCAACCATAGAAAATTGACTGTCCAACCTTGACGGCTTTTAAAGACTTGGGGAACTTGGGCACTCGAACTCCCCAAATTCCTCAGCTATTATGGAGGGGGAGGAGGAAGAGGAGGAGGAAAAAGAAGAGGAAGAGGAGAGGGAGGAGGAGGAAAAAGAGGAGGAAGAGGAGGAAAGGAGGAGGAAGAGGAGGAGGAAAAAGAGGAGGAGGAGGGAGGGAAGGAAAGGAGGGGAGGAAGAAGAGAAGGGAAGGAAAGGGGGAAGAGGAGGAGGGAGGGAGGAGGAGGAAAAAGAGGAGGAAGAGGAGAGGGGGAGGAGGAAAAAGGAGGAGGAGGAAGAGAGGGAGGAGGAGGAGGAAAAAGAGGAGGAGGAGGAAAGGAGGAGGAAAAAGAGGAGAAGGAGGGATGGAAGGAAAGGAGGGGAGGAAGAAGAGGAGGGAAGGAAGCAGGAGAAGGAAAGGAGGAAGAGGAGGAGGGAGGGAGGAGGAGGAGAAGGAGAAGCTGCCATTTCAGGTCTGTTATGCTAAAATGACCCCAGGGCTCTCCATTCCAAGCCATTCCAAGATCTGTCTGCATTTTCTGGATGGTTCAAAGCCACCCCTCTCAAGACCACATTGTAAAACAAGCCCTGGGACCAACTGTCCGCTTTTTACTAGTCCTGACATGCAAATCAAAACACTCCTTATTCAGAAGGCTCCTTTGTTTGACAGATGGCTCAGAGGAGCTGTCCAGCAGAAACCCCAGGCAGAGGAAAGTTAACTTCAGCTCTTCCCCAGGCTGGGCCCTACTCAGTCTGTCACTCAAAGCCCGTTTCCTCCTCGTGAGTAGACCCTCTTGACACACAATCCGCCGGACGTTAGATTCATTCCATGAGCTTGAAGGACAGAGCAAGCGATCCTTACTTGGCATTAACCACAGTTACCTCTAACCTTGGGATTTCCTTTTTTAAAAAAATTAAAGTTTTATTTATAAACATCTATAACATACAAAACAAAACAAAGACATTTAAAAACATTGGACATTTGGATAGTAAATCTGTATAGCAATTCTTACTGTGCTCAAACTCAACCACCTACTTTTATATATTTATTATAAACCAGTTTCAAAACCATAATCATACTTTATATAATTAATCTTATATTTATTTTCCCATTAACCGATTTATCACTGGGAAATAATTTTCTTTTGTTATTAATTCAACGTACTTTTGTCACTTTATCCTTTTTTCCAGCTAGCAATAGAACATACCCCAACATTTCTACCTGCCTTCTGCCGCACGAATCCCAGCGGCCGATAAGGTCCCACAGAATTGGCCTTCACCACGTCCCGTCGACCAAACAATGTCGTTTGGCGGGCCCCAGGGGAAGAGCCTTCTCTGTGGCGGCCCCAGCCCTCTGGAATCAACTTCCCCCAGAGATTAGAACGGCCCCCACCCTCCTTGTCTTTCACAAGTTACTTAAGACCCACCTATATCGCCAGGCATGGGGGAACTAAGACATCTCCCCCAGGCTTATTATATTTCATGTTTGATGTATATGTGCTGCATGGTTTTTAATTGTTGAGGTTTTTATATATTTTATTATTAGATTTGTTCCATTGTTATACTGTTTTTATTACTGTTGTGAGGTCTTTTTCTGCCATCAATATTCTATGTTTCGTTGTTGTTGTTGTTGTTGTTGTTGTTGTTGTTCTTCTTCTTCTTCTTCTTCTTCTTCTTCTTCTTCTTCTTCTTCTTCTTCTTCTTCTTCTACTTCTTCTACTTCTCCTCCTCCTCCTCCTCCTCCTCCAATATTCTTATATATTGGCAATTGCCATTGAGTTAGGAGCAATAAGACAGCTGGCTAAGCCTAGTTTTCTATTTATAGTCTAGAGAATTGGGTCCATCCAACTTTTTTCATTAGTTGAGAAATCAGTATGCTACTCAAACCTAAAAAGCAGGTAATGCAGTAACCTGGTTAATAATACAGGTCATTTGGGAACCTAGTTAAACAAGTATGGCAGGAAGTACCATCTTCTACAAAATGGGGAAATGATGATGCCTTTGTCTTAGGACTTGGCCATAATGTCCTCAATGTTTATCTTAAAGGATAGGGGGGGGGGAGGAAGAATAGCTGGCTGAGCAATCCAATGAATCTTGGCACAAACAGGATCTCATTAGCCAGTACTCAGCAACAATATAAATGCCAGCCTATAAATATTGATCTTACTAAAATATTGATTTTAATAAGAAGCGACCTCTCGTTCGTCAAAGCAAATCTGGCCTCCATCACATGATGGATGCTTCAATTATTAGCCCACTAATTTTGGAGAAATTTCTCTTCCATTAAGGCCATGGGAAGATGACCACTCTTATTTGGCAGGATAGACAGATAAAACCAAAAAGGAGAAAGAAAGAAGAGAGAGAGAGAGAAAGAGAGAGGGGGAGGGAAGGAAGGAAGAGGAAGAGGAAGGGAAGGGAGGAGAAGGAGTAGGAGTAGGGAAGGGAAGGGGAAGGAGTAGGAGTAGGGAAGGGAAGGAGTAGGAGTAGGAGTAGGGAAGGGAAGGAGTAGGAGTAGGAGTAGGGAAGGGAAGGAGTAGGAGTAGGGAATGGAAAGGAAGGGAAGGATGAAGAGGAAAGGAAAAGGTGGAAAGGAAAGGGATCCAGCATCCATCCATCCCTAGCCTGAACAGTTGCTAAATGAATTGTTGTTAAGTCGAGGACTAGTATCAACCATGGATGGCTTGTAGGAGTCACCTAAATACAGTGGTACCTCTTCCTACAAACGCCTCTACTTACAAACTTTTCTAGACAAGAACCGGGTGTTCAAGATTTTTTTTGCCTCTTCTCAAGAACCATTTTCCACTTACAAATCCAAGCCTCTGAAACTGTAACCGGAAAAGGCAGGGAGAAGCCTCCGTGGGGCCTCTCTAGGAATCTCCTGGGAGGAAACAAGGCTGGAAAAGGAGGGGAGAAGCCTCCGTGGGGCCTCTCTAGGAATCTCCTGGGAGGAAACAGTGCCGGAAAAGGCAGGGAGAAGCCTCCATGGGGCCTCTCTAGGAATCTCCTGGGAGGAAACAGGGCTAGAAAAGGCAGGGAGAAGCCTCGATGGGGCCTCTCTAGGAATCTCCTGGGAGGAAACAGGGCCGGAAAAGGCAGGGAGAAGCCTCTGTGGGGCCTCTCTAGGAATCTCCTGGGAGGAAACAGGGCCTGTACCCTCCCTGTGGTTTCCCCAATCGCACACATTATCTGCTTTTACATTGTTTCCTGTGGGGAAAAATTGCTTCTTACAAACTGTTCTACTTAAGAACCTGGTCACGGAACAAATTAAGTTCGTAAGTAGAGGTTCCACTGTAGGTAACCCGTCTCAAAATTTACCAAATATGCCCACATTTGACAAACCCTAGTCTGACAAACTGAAGCGTTACCCCCCCTCCCCACCCAACCCCGGTTGCAAATGCTTACCTTCTAAATTTATTAGCAATTAATAGAGCTGTTATGTCCTCATTCTGCATTTTTATAGTGGCATCAAAATATTATACAGTGGAACTGCAATTAAACTCACTCGGTTGCCTTAGCATAATTTTCCCTTGCATTAATTCTCAGCAAACCCGAGTTATGGGTATAATATTCCTCTTGGTACTGCTTTTCATAAAGGATTGCCTCCAAATAGCAGTAAAGATTTGTGCGTATGCGTGGGGCTGCGCGGGGCTCTTAAGCGAAGAAAAGTACCCTGTGTTTATTTATTTAGGTTTGGGGGGGGATAGAAAATGAAAGAAAGCAGTGTGAGGAAGCTGTAGGTTTGGATTTTGGCTGAGAAGGGAATCGAGGAAGGTGTGGTTTTGTCCCTTTAAGTCAGTGATGGGCTACTACGGGTACAGTCAGGTATAGTGATGGGCAAACCCAACGGTGTTCGGGTTCGGCAAGTTCGGACAAACTTTATGCAAAATTCGGCCGAACCCAAACCTGAACAGGGAATCCCTCCCACAAAGAGATTCCGGGGGCGGAGCGTTGACATCACCGGCAGGTTGCTAAGGACGCCAAGGTGATCACTTCCTGGATTCCATGGGAATCCAGGAAGTGATCACCTTGACGTCCTTAGCAACCTGCCGGTGACGTCAAAACTCCAAACGCCGAACACAACCCCGAACTTTGCCCGAAGTTTGAAAAAATTTCGTGTTCGTGTTCGGCATACCGAACACTGCAAAATTCGGTACCGACCCGAATTGTGCGGGTTCGGTTCGCCCATCACTAGTCAGGTACACAGAACCAATAGAAAAATTTGGGTCATGTTTGCAGAATCTTTTTTCTTTTTTTCCCTTCTGGACTCTGGGTCTGTTTTTCCTATCGCAGTAAATGAGGTTGAATGTGTATAATTTTAGAAGAGTGTACACATATTGCATATGAATAATAATAATAATAATAATAATAATAATAATAATAATATTCATAGAATTAAAGAGTATATTTTGGATGTTCAGTAATAGGAAATAGATGGGGAAATTGATATACCCCTCAGCTATTATGATTTATGTATGGTTTATTTGGGTTGTATGATTGTTTTTTATTATAAGGGTTTTAAATACTGTTTTTAATATTGGATTGGTACTCTGTATTTTGCTTGTTGTGAGCTGCTCCGAGTTTTCAGAGAGGGGCGGCATACAAATCTAATTAATAATAATAATAATAATAATAATAATAATAATAATCCTGAGAAAGTGGTCAAAAATGAGCAAGCAAAACTACTGTGGGGCTTCCGACTTCCAACTGACCGAATTCTGAAGCATAACACACCAGACATCCTGATTGTGGAGAAAAAGAAAGTATGGATCATCGACATCGCAATCCCAGGAGACAGCAGAATTGAGGAGAAGCAGCTAGAGAAATTAGTGAAATACGAAGATCTAAAAATCGAGCTGCAACGACTCTGGCATAAGCCCGTGAAAGTGGTCCCAGTGGTACTTGGCACGCTGGGCGCAGGGCCAAAGGATCTCAACGGACATTTGAAAACCATCGGAATTGACAAAATCTCCACCTGTCAATTGCAAAAGGCCACTTTACTGGGATCGGCAAACATAATTCGCCGCTACATCACGCAGTCCTAGGTGCTTGGGAAGCGCCCGACTGGGGATGAAATACGAAATCCAGCATAGTGATCTCGTTTGCTGTGTTGTACTGAAATAACAACAACAACAACAACAACAACAACAACAATAATAATAATAATAATAATAATAATAATAATATATTCATAGAATGAAAGAGTATATTTTGGATGTTCAGTAATAGGAAATAGATGGGGAAATTGATATACCCCTCAGCTATTATGATTTATGTATGGTTTATTTGGGTTGTATGATTGTTTTTTATTATAAGGGTTTTAAATACTGTTTTTAATATTGGATTGGTACTCTGCATTTTGCTTGTTGTCAGCTGCTCTGAGTTTTCGGAGAGGGGCGGCATACAAATCTAATTAATAATAATAACAGCAACAACAACAAACAACAATAATAACAACAACAACAACTACAAAACAACAACAACAACACTAATAATAATGATGATGATGATGATAATGTATTCATAGAATTAAAGAGTATAGTTTGGATGTTCAGTAATAGTAAATAGATGGGAAAATTGTATCTCTTTGAAGCAAGGAGAGGCCAGGCACCCTAACCCTAACTCTTGACGTGAGTGACGTCAAGTTGGCCACCTTTAAGCCAATCACATGACCTTTAAGCCACCCCCTGTCACATGATCCTCAAACCACTCCCACCTGGTCACATGGCCAGCTAGCCACACCCACAAAATAAGCCACTCCCACAGAGTGGTAGTAAACCTTTTTTGTAGCCCTTCACTGCTTTAAGTTATTGTTGGCATGGTCTCCAGCCCCCTTTGCTTAATCTCTCTAAAGAGATAATTTAGTGGCTTTTGGAGAAAAAAGCACCCAAGTGCAAGGCGAATGTTAGTGCACTCCGGGGATGAATTCAAGATTGATTGGAATCTTACTCTATGCTTGATGCAAAAGCTTGGTTTTACGTGCACTTAAATCCGCAGCGATGTCCATTATAAATATAGGCAAAAGCTTCTCCCTGTGGGGTCTTTAAACTGATCTATCCATGCAGCAGGGGGGGGAAATAGCTGTAGCATCCTGGAGGCAGGGTCCTGTTTTTGTGATCAATCTTCTCTCCAATGCTTCTCCAGCATCGGTTCAATCCCCAAGACTCCAGCACACACTAAGTACAGGCAGAAAAGATACCACCAGGAAACAGTTCACTTGAGACTTCAGATAGAGGAAAAGATGAGTTTGTTCTGTCTGGGTTCCCCCAGACGTCAACACCAACTAAAAAGAGTAGCCAGACACGCTGGTAAAAAGCAAAGTCATTTAATATCTTTGAAAACAAACACAGAGAACAAAAACTGTTCTTACAAACTGGAATGCTATGAAGCTTCACAGAAGAGTCACGACGGCCAGACAATACAACAGGCTTCTTGCTGGCACACACACCACTGTAGATAATAAAACCCACACCTCTCCCAAGTTTTCAGCCTTCGAGGCCACAAGCCAGAATCAGAGACGCCAAGGATCGAAGCAAGGTCACAGGACTCCCAAAAGATAACTCTCCACAATACAGGAAGGGCGGGCCTGCCTTTTCACCCTTTCTGAGGAGAACCACACCCAAACCCAGCTGTTGCCTATTAGGGATGGAAATACCTGGCTAATTGTCCCCTTCGTTGTGCTGCCCTTCTCTGCCTCATATCTATGATGGCTTGTGTGTTCTCATCTAATGACTCCAGGCTACTCCCTGGGGAGAGCTCCCCCCCGGGGGTCTCAGGCTGTTCTCCCTCCTCCTCATCCTGACATTCCTCTTCCCCGTCTGCCTGGTCCTCCTCCTCCTCCTGTTCCTCGTCCTCCCCCTCTGAGCATGGAGCCGGCAGAGTTCCAGCCATTCCCTGAGGAGCCTCAGACTGAATCACAACAGAGTTTAGGAGGTATCTTCCAGAAACACTCTATAAAATGTCCAGAGATACTTTGCTAGAAGAGCCCTCCACTCCTCCACTCGCAACAGAATCCCCTACGCAACTAGACTTACAATCCTAGGTTTAGAAAGCTTAGAACTATGGTGCCTAAAACACGATTTAAGTATTGCCCCCAGGATCATATGCTGCAACGTCCTACCGGTCAACGACTACTTCAGCTTCAACTGCAACAACACAAGAGCACGCAACAGATTCAAACTTAATATTAACCGCTCCAAACTTGACTGTAAAAAATATGACTTTAACAATCGAGTTGTCGAAGCGTGGAACTCATTACCGGACTCAATAGTGTCAACCCCTAACCCCCAACATTTCTCCCTTAGACTCTCCACGATTGACCTCTCCAGGTTCCTAAGAGGCCAGTAAGGGGCGTACATAAGTGCACTGGTGTGCCTTTCGTCCCCTGTCCAATTGTCTTTCCTTTCTCTCATATATCATATATATTTTCTTCCTTTCATATATCTTCTCTTCTATTTTTTACATATCTATTACTTCATGTCTATTCTCTTCCACATGTATTGTGTATTGGTCAAATGAATAAAATAAAAAATAAAATAAATAAAAAGCTCTTCCCCAAAACTGGTCAGGAGTCAACTCTGAGTTTAAAGGCACCAAAAGAAGGAATAAAACAGCAACCCAAAACAAAACCCATCACAACAACCTAAAGACCTCCAGTGACCCTACCTCGCCTTCAACACAACCTAAGCATAGCCCATAAAATCATCCGGTACAACGTCCTTCCTGTCAACGACTACTTCAGCTTCAACCACAGCAACACACGGGCACACAACTCAAAGGAAACAATAGGACAGTCGGACAGGGATGGTAGGCACAATAGTGCGCTTAGGCACGCCCCTTACAGATCTCTAAAAAATGGGGAGACGTCAACTGTAGACAGTTTAAGGTTAAAGTTTTTAGGGTTTGGGGAAGAAACCACAGAGTCAGGTAGTACAGTCCAGGCACTGCTCACTCTGTTGCTGTTTGGAGCGGTTTACATTGAGTTTGAATCTACTACGTGCTCGTGTATTGCTGCGATTGAAGGTGAAGTAGCCATTAACAGGAAGAGATTTTGGCATGTGATTTTATGAACTGCATTTAGATCAGATCGGAGGCGACGTAATTGTAAATTGTCTAATCCCAGTATTTCAAGGCTGGTGGTATAAGATATTTTGTTATGAGCAAATAAACTTATTATTATTATTATTATTATTATTATTATTATTATTAATAAACTTTATTGATTTTTTAATAAAAAAGAACACACAGACATGCAAACATTTAAACATGTAGTAGGGGTTACAATTGCCCCTCTCTTCTTAGAAGTTAATTTTTAATAAAGAAAAAGAATATATTCTTAATTCATTAAGTCAACATATTAATCTAGATGAAAAGAAGAATTTTGTTTATACATTCTAATGAACATAAAATTAAGTTAATAAAAAGAGAAAAATTCTAAAGTCATAGATGGCAGAAAAAGACCTCATGGTCCATCTAGTCTGCCCTTATACTATTTCCTGTATTTTATCTTACAATGGATATATGTTTATCCCAGGCATGTTTAAATTCAGTTACTGTGGATTTACCAACCACGTCTGCTGGAAGTTTGTTCCAAGGATCTACTACTCTTTCAGTGAAATAATATTTTCTCACGTTGCTTTTGATCTTTCCTCCAACTAACTTCAGATTGTGTCCCCTAGTTCTTGTGTTCACTTTCCTATTAAAAACACTTCCCTCCTGGACCTTATTTAACCCTTTAACATATTTAAATGTTTCGATCATGTCCCCCCTTTTCCTTCTGTCCTCCAGACTATACAGATGGAGTTCATGAAGTCTTTCCTGATACGTTTTATGCTTAAGATCTTCCACCATTCTTGTAGCCCATCTTTGGACCCGTTCAATTTTGTCAATATCTTTTTGTAGGCTAGGTCTCCAGAACTGAACACAGTATTCCAAATGTAGTTTCACCAGCGCTCTATATAAGGGGACCACAATCTCCCTCTTCCTGCTTGTTATACCTCTAGCTATGCAGCCAAGCATCCTACTTGCTTTTCCTACTTTTTTATTTTAATATATTCATACATTTCTCATAACATTTAATTTTAATTTTTCTTTTTATCTATCCACTTGTAGACTTTATTCCAAATAATATAAAATTCAGATTCTTCTTGGTCATTCAGCCTTCTTGTCATCATATCCATCTCTGCACAATCCAAAAATTATTTAACTACGTCGAGCGAAAGACTCTTCTTATGAAATACTTCTGGACTCTCGATTGTATTAATGTCTGATATGCAATGTGGGTTCCAGACAGGTGAGCTGTATTGCAGAATTGGTCCAACAAATGTTTTGTAAGCTCTTTTTTGGAGGAGAGATGCGCGCACTCCTTCATTTTGAAGGGAAGAGAGTTTGGTGCTTATCCAATGGTGTCCTAGACAGTGGAGTTTGAAATGCTTAACTACGATTATACCGAGCTGTATTGCAGAATTGGTCTGACAAATGTTTTGTAAGCTCTTTTTTGGAGGAGAGATGCGCGCACTCCTTCATTTTGAGGGGGAGAGAGTTTGCTGCTTATCCAATTGAGTCCTACACACATTCAGTGGAGTTTGAAATACTTAACTACGATTAGACCGAGCCCCAATTTAGCACATCATTACAAAAGGACTTCTTACTTCACTCAATTTGATTTAAGTCTATTCAAGGTTTGGGGTTTTTTTCCACCCGCCTCCCTCCATCGGAAAGCATTAGCTATAATTTAATATTGTTGTGTTTCCCCCTCTTCTTTAAATGAGAAATGGCAAGGAACGTAGAAACCGCAGCTCTCGTGAAATAATAACCCTAAATCAAGAAATTGCACACCACCGTTGTGATAAGGAATTAGAATGCTAAAAACTCACGATGGGAAAAAACGTCTCGAGTGCAGCACCTCAGAGAGTTAATTAAGCCTTAAGTTAATTGCCAACGATCTTATCATTGGATGGAAAATACAACTGATGATCTTGTTTGCACTTAAACAGAATAACCGAGGTCATTATAAGACTTCTTGCTGCATTATTGACCGAATTATAATTTCTTAATTAATTTTGATTGACTTTCAAAGGATCTAGCTGTTTGACTTTTTAATTCTCTGCCTTCTTATCACCTGGGAGGAGAGAGACTCAAAAGCTGTTTACTTTACAAAAGCTGCATTCACAGCGCCCGCTGACAATTTCTTGGCCTTAGTAATTTTGTTGTCTTTTTCAATCAAGTCCAATTCTGGCGGGGTTTTGTTCTTTTGCAGGAAGAAACCTACTGCTGTATTCAGAATCGGGCTACCTTCTTGGCTTCGACAGAGGTAGGCAATGATCCAGATGATCGAGTGCCCACATCCATAATTCAATGTCTGGGGAGGGTAAAAACAGGTCCCACAGCCCCCCGGAGGTCCTCTGGAGCCCAGAAATGGTCTGTTTCCCAACTTCGGGTGGGCCCAGTAGGCTCGTGTTTTGCCCTCCCCAGGTTCCAAAGGCTTCCCCCCCCGGAGGCTCTCTGGAAGCCAAAAATGCCTCCCAGAGCAAAATGCCCTCTATGCAAGCCAAAAATCAGCTGGCCAACATGTTGGAGCTGAGCTAAGGCAATGGTTCGTGTGCCAGCAGATATGGCTTCGCGTACCATACGTTCGCCATCACTGATCCAAACCATAGCTAAGAATGCTTGATGTACAGTGGTACCTCTACCTACAAACGCCTCTACTTACGAACTTTTCTAAATAAGAACCGGGTGTTCAAGATTTCTTTGCCTCCTCTCAAGAATCATTTTCCAGTTAAAAACCCGAGCCTCCGAAACTGTATGCGGAAAAGGCAGGGAGAAGCCTCCATGGGGCCTCTCTAGGAATCTCCTGGGAAGAAAAGGGGCCAGAAAAGGAAGGGAGAAGCCTCCGTGGGGCCTCTCTAGGAATCTCCTGGGAGGAAACAGCAGGAAAAGGCAGGGAGAAGCCTCCATGGGGCCTCTCTAGGAATCTCCTGGGAAGAAAAGGGGCCGGAAAAGGCAGGGAGAAGCCTCCGTGGGGCCTCTCTAGGAATCTCCTGGGAAGAAAAGGGGCCGGAAAAGGCAGGGAGAAGCCTCCATGGGGCCTCTCTAGGAATCTCCTGGGAAGAAAAGGGGCCGGAAAAGGAAGGGAGAAGCCTCCGTGGGGCCTCTCTAGGAATCTCCTGGGAGGAAACAGCAGGAAAAGGCAGGGAGAAGCCTCCTTGGGGCCTCTCTAGGAATCTCCTGGGAGGAAACGGGGCTGGAAAAGGTGGGCAGAAGCCTCCGTGGGGCCTCTGTAGGAATGTCCTGGGAGGAAACGGGGCCAGAAAAGGCAGGGAGAAGCCTCCGTGGGGCCTCTGTAGGAATCTCCTGGGAGGAAACGGGGCTGGAAAAAGTGGGGAGAAGCCTCCGTGGGGCCTCTGTAGGAATGTCCTGGGAGGAAACGGGGCCAGAAAAGGCAGGGAGAAGCCTCCGTGGGGCCTCTGTAGGAATGTCCTGGTTGGAAACAGGGCCAGAAATGGCAGGGAGAAACCTCTGTGGGGCCTCTCTAGGAATCTCCTGAGAGGAAACAGGGACGGAAAAGGTGGGGAGAAACCTCCGTGGGGCCTCTCTAGGAATCTCCTGGGAGGAAACAGGGCCTGCACCCTCCCTGTGGTTTCCCCAATCACACACATTATTTGCTTTTACATTGATTCCTAAGAGAAAAATTGCTTCTTCTTACAAATGTTTCTACTTAAGAACCTGGTCACGGAATGAATTAAGTTAAAAAGTAGAGGTTCCAGTGTATATATATATAATAGGTGATTTAATGCTTACGTTGAACTTGAGTGGTCATGAAGGATAGTTGGTACATACCTAGAATTCAACATTCTATTTCATGTAAAGTCTTAATCATCCATGTTGGATTAATGGGCTTTGTAGTCCCACTCCTCTGGAGGACCTTGGATGAGATAAGAGCATTACATGGTGGGAAAAAAGAAAGGGATGTACATTTTTTTGATGGCTTTAACTTAAAAGAAAAACCACACAATCTTGCAGCCATCACACATATCTTCAGTGCGACATAATTTTACAAGGATTTCTTTTAAGCGGTGTTGTTGGGGAATTTCTCTCTTTATGATGGCCACGAGCAATCTCCCAGTAGTGGAAACATTTGCATATTACTCGGTTTCCCTTACCGGAGGACATTATTCCAAGCCATATAAGTAGAATTCGTGCTAGAGCTTCCGACATACAGTCGTATAGTTTCATGACGGATAATATAACAGAGTACCACACCGAGCCACATAAAACAGCGTTTAGTTTGCTGTTAAATCAGCCTCCAGAACAAGCAACAGCAGATTCCTGCTCCTAGTTTTCTTTCATTTCGCATTCATTGAGTGGTCAGAAGATGCAACCATGGCATTTGTCCTGTGCAGAGCCCTCGGATCGAAAACCCCCAACTCAAAAATCCTTTATTTTATGAATAAATCAACTCATAGAAACATAGAAACATAGAAGACTGACGGCAGAACTCTTTATTGATATAACAAGAAGCGGGTTTTAAAACAGCCAGGAACAAAGGAGGGTTTTTCTCTTTTGAGCTAAATGCAGGGGTGGGTAGCAGGTAGGATGAGATAGAAACATAGAAACATAGAGGACTGACGGCAGAAAAAGACCTCATGGTCCATCTAGTCTGCCCTTATACTAGTTTTTGTATTTTATCTTAGGATGGATCTATGTTTATCCCAGGCATGTTTAAATTCAGTTACTGTGGATTTATCTACCACGTCTGCTGGAAGTTTGTTCCAAGGATCTACTCCTCTTTCAGTGAAATAATATTTTCTCACGTTGCTTTTGATCTTTCCCCCAACTAACTTCAGATTGTGTCCCCTTGTTCTTGGGTTCACTTTCCTATTAAAAACACTTCCCTCCTGGACCTTATTTAACCCTTTAATATATTTAAATGTTTCAATCATGTCCCCCCTTTTCCTTCTGTCCTATAGTGATGAAACCAACCAAATGGAGGGATTCATCACTGGGTTGAAACTCGGGGCATTGTTTTAGTGGGGTAGGAATTCTCTTTGTTTATTGATTGGTCGACTGATCACTGAACAGCTCTGGGAAGAATGTGTTGGGCTCTATAAGATGATTAAACATATTAGAGAAGGGGCTTCCAAATTTAAGACTTGTGGACTTCAACATGATGCAACACTTGGAAATATATGGCATACTTCCCCTGCAGGGAAAGACTGAAGACAAGCGAAGTCTAGGCAGAAGAAAGTAAATGCTGGCTTTAAAATCTAAGGGACTTGTTTGGAGAAAACTCAGCAGCACTGTTTTTGTTCGGCTATTGATAAAAATAGGATCACCAACTTGATTGTCAATGTCCAATAACATATAGAAGAAGAAGAAGAAGAAGAAGAAGAAGAAGAAGAAGAAGAAGAAGAAGAAGAAGAAGAAAAGGAGGGGGAGGATTTAATCATATAAGGAGGATTATATCATATAATTCCCAGGAAACATTCCATTTACAGTGTTATCCTTGTTGGGAATCCAATCAGATGAAAGCTTTCCTCCGAGATCGTAAATGATGGTGGAATGATCAACAGTAAAAAAAAAAAAGGTAATTTGAAAATCTTTGAATCTTCCAAAACCTTTGGAAAGAAAGATTATGAGGACAAAGTTAACAATGGAAAAAGTAAATATTGTCCAATATATCCCGGTCACCAAGATCAAAAGATCTCAAACAGTTTTTTTAAAAAAAATAGACTCAAGAAACTAGAAATGGATAAAATGACAAGATATTTTTTTTTTGCTAGTTCTCACTAGAACCCAAACCCGCCCATTTTGTGACTTTGTTCTGTTTCCCCCACCCCCTTTTTTTGGTTCTGTATTTGAATGTTTGAAATGAAATTAAAATGACATTGAGCACTCGTAATTAGATTATCATTCATGCTATTGTGGAGTATATTTTAAAATCTCTCTTTAGCTCTACGTTTATAGCACCCTAAGCCCCCAAGGAAGAAAGGGAGGGGATATTAATTCAGTGTTTATAAAGTGGAAATTAGTTTAACGAGTTTGATTCAGAAACTGAAAGATGAGTTTCACATTTATCTCTAATATTTCTCGCAGCGCAGAGCTTACAGTTGCCTTGTGATGCTTAAAAGGATGGAGATTACAAAATTAAGAACACAGAAGATTTTATTTATTATTTATTTATTGGATTTGTATGCCGCCCCTCTCCGTAGACTCGGGGGGGCTAACAACAGTGGTAAAAACAACATGCAACAATCCAATACTAAAACAACTAAAAACCCTTATTTTAAAACCAATCATACATACAAACATACCATACATAAATTGTAGAAGCCTAGGGGGAAAGAATATCTCAGTTCCCCCATGCCTGACGACAGAGGTGAGTTTTAAGAAGCTTACAAAAGGCAAGAAGGGTGAGGGCTATTCTAATTTGTGGGGGGAGTTGGTTCCAGAGGGCCGGGGCTGCCACAGAGAAGGCTCTTCCCCTGGGCCCCGCCAAATGACATTGTTTAGTTGACGGGACCCAGAGAAGGCCAACTCTGTGGGACCTAACTGGTCGCTGGGATTCGTGCGGCAGAAGGCGGTCCCTGAGATAATCTGGTCCGGTGCCATGAAGGGCTTTATAACTCATAATCAACACTTTGAATTGTGACCGGAAACTGATCGGCAACCAATGCAGACTGCGGAGTGTTGGTGTAACGTGGGCATTTTTGGGAAAGCCCATGATTGCTCTCGCAGCTGCATTCTGCACGATCTGAAGTTTCCGAACACTTTTCAAAGGTAGCCCCATGTAGAGAGCGTTACAGTAGTCGAGCCTCGAGGTGATGAGGGCGTGAGTGACTGTGAGCAGTGATTCCCGATCCAAATAGGATCCTTGAAGATCCTTGAAGATCCTGGATCAGACCAAGAGACCTATCTCATCCAGCATTCTTGATAGCAATAGCAATAGCTACTGCAACGCTCTCTACATGGGGCTATCTCTAAAGAGTGTTTGGAAACTCCAGATTGTGCAAAATACAGCCACGAGCGCTATCATGGGGCTTCCTAGATTCGCCCACATCTCGTCAACACACTGCGGACTGCACTGGTTGCCGATCAGTTTCCGGTCACAATTCAAAGTGTTGGTGATGACCTATAAAGCCCTACATGGCATCGGACCAGAATACCTTCCAGACCGTCTTCTGCCACATGAATCCAAGTGACCGATAAGGTCCCACAGAGTTGGCTTTCTCTGGGTCCGGAAGCCCTCTGGAAGCCGGAAATGGCCTGTTTCCCAACTTCTGGCGGGCCCAATAGGCTCATATTTTGCCCTCTCCAGGCTTCAAAGGCTTCCCTGGAGCCAGGGGAGGCTAAAAACGCCCTCCCCCATCTCTCTGGAGGTTCTCTGGAAGCCAAATACGCCCTCCCAGGGTCTATGTGCTGGCCAAAAATCAGCTGGCCAGCACATACATGGATTTTGTAGCTGAACTAGACTAGACTTTCAATCCTGGGGCGTCCTGCCTGTCAGCGACTACTTCAGCTTCAACCACAACAACACAAGAGCACACAACAGATTTAAACTTAATATTAACCGCTCCAAACTTGACTGTAAAAAATATGACTTCCGTAACCGAGTTGTTGAAGCGTGGAACTCATTACCGGACTCCATAGTGTCATCCCCAAACCCCCAACACTTTACCCTTAGATTATCCACAGTTGACCTCTCCAGATTCCTAAGAGGTCAGTAAGGGCCGAGTACAAGCACACTAGAGTGCCTTCCGTCCCCTGTCCTATTGCTCTCCTATATCTCCTATACCTTTCTTCTATTCCTATATCTCTTTTTCTATTCTTTCATTGATATGGGTTTTTTTCCCAAATATTTTATTGATTTTCTTAAAATAGACAAAACTGACAAACATACATTTAACATAAAAAATGTTGTATCTTCCCCGCTTATTCTAGAAGTAAAATTTCGATACAGAAAAGGAATACATTCAAAAAATACTTAAATTCAACTTGTTGCTTTAAATGAAAAGAAGAATTTTGTTTTACCTTATATAATTTTTTTTCATACGTAAACTAGTTCTAACATCACTCTTAAATCATATCAATGCTAATTCTAACATAAATCTTAATTCATATCACTACTAATATAATTCTCTTATTTACTTATTCGTTATTTTAATATTTCTTATTATTTATCCATATATATACTTTATTCCATATTTCATAATATAGTCGAACCTCAAGGTGATGAGGGCATGAGTGACTGTGAGCAGTGACTCCCAGTCCAAATAGTACAAGTGCACTAGAGTGCCTTCCGTCCCCTGTCCTATTGCTCTCCTATATCTCCTATACCTTTCTTCTATTCCTCTATCTCTTCTTCTATTCTTTCATTGATATGTTCTATTACTATATCTTCTTTTCTATTCTTTCTTAGATATATTTTACTATGAGTATCTCCTCTATAACCTTCATCATGTATTTTACTATGTGTGTGTGTGTGTGTGTGTGTGTATATATATATATATATATATACCCACTAAAACTCTCATTGTATATTGGACAAAATAAAATAAATAAATAGCTCGCGGGCCAGCAGATATGGTTCCATGTTCCACCTGTGGCACCCGTGCCATAGCTTCGCCATCACTGATCAAGGTCCTCATTTGACCGACCTTGGAAGGATGGAAAGTTGAGTCAAACCTGAGCCCACTGAGATTCGATCTGCCAAATTGTTGGCAGCCGGTGGATCAGCAGAAGTAATTACAAGAGGATGAAATCGATCCGTTCAGAAAGATGGAGGACAAGCTTGGAGTAGGTAGCCATGCTTCCTCGTCGCTTCTAATCCACCACCACCATCGTCGGCCTGATCTGATTCTTCAGGAATTTTGTCTGGTTGAGATTTTGGGAAATCAGTAGGTGGTCAGCCTCAGCCAGCTGGGCACCATCTGCTCCAAACATATGGTCAATGTCTCCATGGAAAACTGCCCATGAACTCTGAGATCCCTTCTTCAAGGAAGGGTGCAACACCAATCAATCAATAAATAAATAAATAGAACAAACAAAATAGAAAAGGCAGAAAAGTATACCACTCCAGGATAGAAAGATTTCACAAAATCAAACTGAATGGGGAGAGGAGAAGAATATTTTAGCTTGGCAATGAAATTGTATTGAGCTTAAACATCAGATGTTTCTCCATGTCACCACTAGCCTTGGCTTCATTGGAGGAAAGCCCTCTCAAGATGACTTGAATGGCCTGGTGGAAACATATCATGAGAAATGTCCTTGACATAGACACCAAAATTACTTGTGGGACCGCCTTCTGCCGCATGAGTCCCAGCAACTGGTCAGGTCCCACAGAGTCGGCCTTCTCCAGGTCCCGTCAACTAGACAATGTCACTTGGTGGGACTTACAGGAAGAGCCTTCTCTGTGGTGGTTCCGGCCCTCTGGAATCAGTTCCCCTGGAGATCCACACTACTCCCAACCTCCTCGCCTTCCGTAAGAGTCTTATGCACCAAGACAAATACCTTGTGTGTCCAATCACCACTTGGCCAATAAAGAATTCTATTCTATTCTATTCTATTCTATTCTATTCTATTCTATTAAGACTCATTTGTGGTGCCGGGCTTGAGGCGATTAGACCTTAGCCCCTGCCCGACGAATGTTATGTATGGTTGTTGTCTGAATGGGTATGATTGATTTTTAATATAATTGGGGACTTTAGACTAGTTACTTAGTTTTAATTAATTGGATTTAGCTTACTGTAGTCTATTGTTTCTTTTTATATGTTGTAAGCTGCGCCGAGTCCTTGGAAAGGGAAAGCATTCAAATCAAATCAAATCAAGCCAAACCAAACCAAGCCAAACCAAACCAAACCAAACCAATATACTGTAGATATGTGTGTGTTTTGTGTCGAAGCTGTGATGCTCCTTCAATATACCAGGGTGATTTGATACAAAAAACATGTAACCCTTCCCTGGTACAGAGCTGAAGGGATTGGATACTGTAGCCTAGAGGTTAATTCTCTGCCTTACAAGGCAAAGGCTGCAAGTTCAAATCCCACTGAGGGTATGGCTAGCTGATGAGGCCAGAACAAGGCTGAAATAGATCTATCCTAGTCTCCCTTAATTTTCAAATTTGTTTTGTGAGCCCTGAGAAATAATAGCTAAAGAATCTGAGTATGAACCTAAAGGGTCCCCTCACTCCTATGTGCTAGTCATTCCCGACTCTAGGGGGCGGTGATCGTCTCCATTTCTAAGCGGATGAGCCAGATCATTAGCACCTAGTTAGGGCTGGGTGGGGAGGGGGGAGCTACAGAGTATAAGACACACCTGAATTTTCAGCCTCTTTTAGTGAGAAAAAAGGTGCATCTTATACTCTGAAAAATATGGTACTAGGCAGAGATGAGATAATTGAACCCTATGTCAACCACCAGTTATTTTGGTCAAAGTTCTTTCCAGTTTTGTGCTTCTGTGATAGCAGAGTACAGGGGGTGGGCAAAAAAAATGGAAACACTTGACTTTTTGGCATGATAATGTTTGAACATGTTCAAATCAATCAAAACGTGACATATTTTAATGTTTGTTCTTAATTCTGTTATTTGATATGTTTTTTTAAACTACTTTTTTTTTTTAACAGAAATTTAAGGAAATGGGTTATAACCTTCTAGAAATGGCAGAGCTCTCAGACTTTCAAAGAGGCCGAATTGTTGGTGCCCGAATGGCAGGTGCTCATGTAACAGAAAGTGCCTGAATGTTTGGCGATTCAAGAGGTCATGTCTCAAAAGTCATGACTGCTTTTGAAAGAGAAGGGAAAACGTCCTCAGCCAAGCACAGGTCTGGTCGAAAGTCGAAGTGGTCTGAGAGAGACCGTCGGACTCTAAAATGAATGGTTCGAGCGGATCGCAAGATCGCAGCTCCTAAAATCACTGCAGAGCTCAATAGACACGTACAGAACCCAGTTTCCACAAAAACCGTTCGAAGGGAGCTTCACAAATCTGGATTCCATGGAAGATCTGCAAGGTGTTTCCATTGTTTTGTCCACCCCCTGTATATCAAAACGATGGTTCGGAAAGCACTCTTTCTGGAAGCTCAGTTATATCATATCGAAGTCTGGTTCCTGATGGTGAAACAGCTTCTGTTTTGGCTCGGTGCTTCCCCCCCCCCCCTGCAGGATCTCATTGTTGACTCAACTTTTCCAGATCTCCTTTATTAAGTGATTTCACAACTGCTGGTTTCGACTTGGACACCGTTGCTATGCTTGGGATCTGGGGCCCTTGTGGGTTGGGGCTTTCAAACTCTTGACTCTGCCTTTATTGAAAGCCAGAGTGGAGCTGCATCCTGTGGTCATAAATACAACGGGAGGCCTGTCGGTTGTGTTTTCATGATCCATCTTCTCAAGTGGACGTTTGCGTGGGATTCCTAGAATAACCAGATTAATTGAGCTGAAGACTCTTCTCCCAGAAGAGAGAAAACCATTCACTCCCATTCGCATAAGAACTTTATTTTATTTATCTATTTATTAGATTTGTATGCCGCCCCTCTCCGAAGACTCGGGGCGGCTAACAACAATATAAAAAGACAATGAAAACAAATCTAATATTAAAAATAATCTAAAAAGCCCCAATTTAAAGGACCACTCATACATACAAGCATACCATGTATAAATTCTATAAGCCTAGGGGGAAGGGAACATTTCAATTCCCCCATGCCTGACGACAGAGGTGGGTTTTAAGGAGCTTGCGAAAGGCAAGGAGGGTGGGGGCAACTCTGATATCTGGGGGGAGCTGGTTCCAGAGGGTCAGGGCCACCACAGAGAAGGCTCTTCCCCTGGGTCCCACCAAACGACATTGCTTAGTCGATGGGACCCGGAGAAGGCCAACTCTGTGGGACCTTATCGGTCGCTGGGATTCGTGCGGCAGAAGGCGGTCCCATAGATATTCTGGGACAACTGTATTTCTTAATAGGAATCCTTTGAAAGCCGTAAACAAGAAAAATTGCAGATGACACCCAACTGGCAGGAATAGACAACACTCCAGAAGATAGCTGCAAAATACAGATCTTGACAAACTTGAACAATGAACGCTAACTAACAAAATTAAATTCAATGCTGAAAACAGTCAGATTCTACATTTAGGCAAGCAAAACAGAACACACAGCTGCAGTATATGTGGTACCTTGCTCAACAGTAGTAACTGCGAGAGGGATCTTGGAGTCCTAGTGGACAATCGTTTAAATAGGAGCCAGCCGTGTGCAGCAGCTGCCAAAAAAGCCAACATAGTTCTAGGCTGCATTAACGGAGGGATAGAATCAAGATCACGTGAAGGGTTAATACCACTTTATAAAGCCTCGGTAAGGCCACACTTGGAATTCTGCATTCAGTTTTGGCTGCCACGATGCAAAAAGGATGTTGAGACTCTAGAAAAAGTGCAGAGAAGAGCAACAAAGATGATTAGGGGACTGGAGGCTAAAACCTATGAAGGACGGTTGCAGAAACTGGGCATGGCTAGTTTAATGAAAAGAAGGACCAGGGGAGACATGATAGCAGTGTTGCAATATCTCAGGGGTTGCCACAAAGAAGAAGGGGTCTACCTATTATCCAAAGCACCTGCGGGTAGAACAAGAAGCAATGGATGGAAACTAAACAAGGAGAGAAGTAACTTAGAACTAAGGAGAAATTTCCTGACAGTCAGAACGGTTGATCAGTGGAACAGAAGTTGCCTCCAGAAGTTGTGAATGCCCCAACACTGGAAGTTTTAAAGCAGATGTTGGATAACCCTTTGTCTGAAGTAGTGACTAAGCAGAGGGTTGGACTAGAAGACCTCTAAGGTCCCTTCCAACTCTGTGGTTATTATTATTATATGTTGTGGTTAGCTATGGCCCAGCTCCTGTCCCAAGGACTGTGGATGTGGGGGAGACATCCACATGCTGCAGGCCTGTTTTGCCCTTGGTGGAATCTGCTGATGAAGGCTCCTCTGACCAAGAAGACATGAGTGACAGGGAGGAGGAGAGTGTGGCAGACAGCTCAGAAGGAGATCAATGATCTATCTCCTCCTTGGATTCAGAACAAGAATTAATGATACAGCCACGGATGTGGAGAGTGATGCATAGGCAGCAACAACTGAGAGATTATTATCAAAGAAAATGAGGCCACCTGTGGTTGGGTGGGGCTGTGGTAATTAGTGAGGCTGCTATAAATAGCAGCCTGTGGGTTTGGCCATTGTGGAGGATTATCTGATCGTTGTGTTTCATGACTGCTTTACTGACTTTGACCTTTTGTGTGCTGATTTTTCCCTACTTTGAAACTAAACCAGAGCAAAGTGTGTTTCGCTTTGTGAAAGAAGAAGGACTGTGAATTGTCTCACAGCTGCAAGCTAAGTATCACAGAACTGATAAGGGACTTGTACAAATTACCAGTTTAGTTGGAGACGAGTGCTCTTTGCTATACCAAAAGAGGGCTTGGTTTAAGTGAATTGTCATTATAAAGAACATTGTTTTGAATTTTCAAACGTGTGTGTGTCTGAAATTTGTACCTGTGAATTTTTGGGAGGAGTCTACCAGAGAGCCCGACAGAACAATTATAATAAAAAAAGACTTTCATCTGGAGCTTTCCTGAGAAGGGCCACAGCTGGATGGTAGGGCTCGCAGCATCAATTCAGACAGTGGCGGAGTCAATTTCTGCTTGAAACAATAGAGAAAAACATCTGCCTAAACCCCTGGAGAATCTCTCCCAGCCTCTGTTGACAATACCGAGCTACATCGAGCCTGCGAATCTGAAGCCAGTGTTTTTCTCTTCTACCGGAGCTTGAGGTTTCTCAGAGGACACGGTTCCTTTGGGGAGAAGCAAGTCAAGGCTTTCCCTGAACATAGGCTGGGGAAATTAGGACCGAGATTTCTGCTATTTACACTTACGGACAGATGTTGTTTCAGCTGATTGAGTTTAATTAAAGATTGGTGTCGATTGACGAAAGCCTGTTCCGTCATCGTTTTGAGTTTCCTGAAGGAATATTGTTGTGTATCTTAAAAGGTCTTTCCCTAATTCTGCATCCGTTGGCTTCCGTTAGAACCGCAGATGGAGATCAAGGGTGGTATTAGTTGGCATAGGAGTTCCCACTTGCTTGTACTCAGTTGAGTGAATGCATCAGATAAACCTGCAATACGTAATCAATGGGATGGTCTTCAAACTTGGCGGTTTTCTTGAAGACATTTTATTATCCAACTAGATAATATCATCAGTGAGGGTATCTAATTGATTAAATAAATGTTTGCAAGAAAACCAGAAACTAATTTCTGTTCAAGGGGGCGCAATCTAGTTAGTTGGGGGAAAGATTAGAAGCAACATGAGAAAATATTATTTTACTGAAAGAGTAGTAGATGCTTGGAACAAACTTCCAGCAGACGTGGTTGGTCAATCCACAGGAACTGAATTGAAACATGCCTGGGATAAACATATATCCATCCTAAGATAAAATACAGGAAATAGTATAAGGGCAGACTAGATGGACCATGAGGTCTTTTTCTGCCGTCAATCTTCTGTGTTTCTGTGTTTCTAAGTTCAGAGAGCAACAAAGGACCCCAAGTGGTTTCCTCCTTCTCCTCCTCTTCCTCCTCCTCCTCCTCTTTCCCCTTTCAAATATTAAGACCATCATTTCCATTGTTGATATTATCCAATTTAATCATGAAATGTCTGCAAGAAAACCATCAAACTCAGAAACCACCAAAGATCCCTAGTTGCTTGCTCCTCTTAATTATTATTATTATTATTATTATTATTATTATTATTATTATTATTAGTAGTAGTAGTAGTAGTAGTAGTAGTAATAGTAGTAGTAGTAGTAGTATTTATTAGATTTGTATGCCGCCCCTCTCCAAAGACTTGGGGCGGCTCACAACAGTAATAAAAACAATATAATAGTGGAACAAATCTAATAATAAAAAACATATAAAATCCTATCATTATTTAAAGAACCAAACAGCACATTCATACCAAACATAAAACAAAGTATAAAAAAGCCTGGGAGAAAGGTGTCTCAACTCCCCCATGCCTGGTGGTATAAGTGAGTCTTGAGTATTTTACGAAAGACAGGGAGGGTAGGGGCAGTTCTAATCTCTGGAGGGAGTTGATTCCAGAGGGCCGGGGACGCCACAGAGAAGGCTCTTCCCCTGGGGCCCGCCAAACGACATTGTTTAGTCGACGGGACCCGGAGAAGGCCAACTGTGTGGGACCTTATCGGTCGCTGGGATTCGTGCGGTAACAGGCGGTTCCAGAGGTACTCCGGTCCAATGCCATGTAGGGCTTTAAAGGTCATGACCAACACTTTGAATTGTGACCGGAAACCGATCGGCAGCCAATGCAAGCCTCCTCCTCGTCCTCCCTTCTAGCATTGATGATGTTATCCAGTTGGATCGTGAAATGTCTGCATGAAAACAACTAAGCTCAGAGAGCACTAAACACCCCATGACATGGAAAGAGTTTCCCATTGCCCTTTCCTAGACCTAGATTATTTTTGGAACTCACGAATCTCGCTAACAAGAGGATGTCCTGCCAAGCATTAAGCTGGTGCAACTTTATTTGCACAAAGTGTGCCTAACAATTTTGTGGCAGGGAACTTTGAGGAAGGAACACATTACTGGCTCTCTATATCCACCCGAATCTCAGAATTGGGCACAGTTCCATCCGGTTTTTATAGACAGGATTGTTCTGATTTTGCAAGTATCTTTTAATGTTCATCTGAAGTAGAGCAAGTTTGTTTAATGTTCATTTGAAATAAATGGAGATATTTTATCTCCTTTTAATTGTACAGCCAATATTTCCAAGATTACATAGGTTAGATTTGTTTTAAAATTAAAGGTGGAAATTAAATATGCTTGTTAGCTATCTACATTCAGTCTCTCTCTCTCTCCCCCCCTCTCTCTCTCCCTCTCTCCCTCCCTCTCTCCCTCCCTCTCTCTTTCTCTCTCCCTCCCTCTCTCTCTCTCTCTCCGTCTCTCTCTCTGAAAAATGACCTCATTAATTCCCCTGCACTTAAAGAGCAGATATTTTGAGAGCTGCCATAAATTTATCCTCATAAACAACTGCCATTTTGTATTTTATATATGTACGTGCGTTTGTGGTATATAGTTATGCTTAGAATTATGTGCAAATAGAACCATGCAATTAAATTTGATTTAATGTCCTGAAATAATCCAGCATGATTACAGCAGAGGTCTCAGGTGATCTTAAGAAGTGGTATTTTGGATTTATTGCACACAACAGCGTGGAATGAGAACCCTTTTAAGGGAGCAATTAGATGCTTCCTGGTCAGCTTCTGTTTAGCTGCCATATAGTGCTATGAAACTTGACATCAGAAAACAATCTCTTAGCAAAGTAAAAAAATAAAAACAACGGAGAAAAAACAAGTCTAAATGGTGTGATCCAAAGAATGAAAGAGAAGGAAGGAAGGGGAGAAAGAAAGAGAAAGGAAGGAAGGACAGAAAAAGAAAGAAAGATAGAAAGATAGAAAAAGGAAGGAAGGACAGAAAAAGAAAGAAAGATAGAAAGATAGAAAAAGGAAGGAAGGACAGAAAAAGAAAGGAAGAAGGAAGGAAGGAAGAACAGAAAAAGAAAGATAGAAAGATAGAAAAAGGAAGGAAGGACAGAAAAAGAAAGAAAGAAAGATAGAAAGATGGAAAGAAGGAGAGAGGGAAGGACAGAAAAAGAAAGAAAGATAGAAAGATAGAAAAAGGAAGGAGGGAAGGACAGAAAATGAAAGAAAGATAGAAAGATAGAAAGAAGGAAGGAGGGATGGACAGATAAAGAAAGATAGAAAGATAGAAAAAGGAAGGAAGGACAGAAAAAGAAAGATAGAAAGAAGGAAGGGGGGAAGGACAGAAAAAGAAAGAAAGATAGAAAGATAGAAAGAAGGAAGGAGGGAAGGACAGAAAAAGAAAGAAAGATAGAAAGATAGAAAAAGGAAGGAAGGACAGAAAAAGAAAGAAAGAAAGATAGAAAGATAGAAAGAAGGAGAGAGGGAAGGACAGAAAAAGAAAGATAGAAAGATAGAAAAAGGAAGGAAGGACAGAAAAAGAAAGAAAGATAGAAAGAAGGAAGGAGGGAAGGACAGAATAAGAAAGAAAGATGGAAGGATAGAAAGAAGGAAGGAGGGAAGGACAGAAAAAGAAAGAAAGATAGAAAGATAGAAGGAAGGAAGGGCTGGCTTATCACCCTCCCTGATGATCAAAGATAAAATGAAAAAGTAATGAAAAAATAATGAAAGAAGCTTCATTCCTCACTAGGTACAACCAACAGTAAAAATGTCATGTGAAATTATGTTCTGGGTTTACACCTGTGAGTTCTTTTCTCCAAGTTATTTCTTTTAATGCAGCAAAACTCAACCCTGTGGATGGACGGATGGATGGATGGAAGGAAGGAAGGAAGATGAGAAGGAAGAAGAAATTAAGAAGAAAGAAAGAAAGAAAGAAAGAAAAGGAAGGAAGAGAGGGAGGGAGGGAGGAAGGTAGGAAGGAAGGAAGGAAGGAAGGAAGGAAGGATGGAAGGAAGGAAGGAAGGAAAGAAATTTAAACATATTTGAATGTTGCCAAGGATTGGCAAAGGATGTTGACTACACTGATGAACCAAAACATTTTGGATGAAGGCAACAGGGATGACTCACACTCTGGTCAACACTTCTGATGAATCCCAAATAGGATGAAACTGCCTCCTATCTTCTGGTGGCCCACGCAACTTATCATTTCAAAGTGGTTGTGCCTTATTTAATTTCACTTCTGCCCAATTAATTCATCCCACCAATGGTCAATTTGGTGCAGGCGAGCCACAATTAGCTCACATGTTAATTTGGACCTCTGAGCTATCAGCCAACACCTAAGAAGCCT
>NC_091957.1:54975068-54987568 GCF_031021105.1 Erythrolamprus reginae
TTTTAACTGGCTCTCAAAATGGTACAAAAAAAAAAATTCAATTCAGATGTCTTTGTTTCAACCCTCTTCCCCCTCCCCCCAAAGGAAGCTAAACAAGACTATCAAAGGCTACATTAGCTATATTTGCCAGCGATCATTCTGCAGTCAGGCGGTAGGGAAAGCAAGTAGGATGCTTGGCTGCATAGCTAGAGGTATAACAAACAGGAAGAGGGAGATTGTGATCCTGCTGTATAGAGTGCTGGTGAGACCCCATTTGGAATATTGTGTCCAGCTCTGGAGACGTACGAAAAGAGATTGACAAAATTGAACGGGTCTAAAGACGGGCTACAAGAATGGTGGAAGGTCTTAAGCATAAAAGGTATCAGGAAAGACTTCATGAACTCCATCTGTATAGTCTGGAGGACAGAAGGGAAAGGGGGGACATGATCGAAACATTTAAATATGTCAAAGGGTTAAATAAGGTCCAGGAGGGAAGTGTTTTTAATAGGAAAGTGAACACAAGAACAAGGGGACACAATCTGAAGTTAGTTGGGGGAAAGATCAAAAGCAACGTGAGAAAATATTATTTTACTGAAAGAGTAGTAGATCCTTGGAACAAACTTCCAGCAGACGTGGTTGGTAAATCCACAGCAACTGAATTTAAACATGCCTGGGATAAACATAGATCCATTGTAAGATAAAATACAGGAAATAGTATAAGGGCAGACTAGATGGACCATGAGGTCTTTTTCTGCCGTCAGTCTTCTATGTTTCTATAGATGCTCCATATTTTGGTGAAGAATTGGCAATGTGCCCCTCCAGAAACAAAGGTCCTACCAAGACCACCTCAACTACACATTTGACTTTGAGCTCGAGGAACAAAATTTACACCGAGTATCAGATGTTACTCAACTGAGCTTGGCATAACGATGCTTTAAAGCCCAGGGAGGAAAAAGGCAATTAAATACCAATATCCCCCCCCCCTATTTTAAGGGTAAAGCATCCGTCAAAGGAGCCCCCCAACTTTGGGAAAGACGATGTTGAGATGGCAAGTTTCTCTTTCCACCACAAGACAAAGCGAGCAAGACGCGGACGGCTGTTGATGCGCTAAACAGATTGCTATCCCATATAATGAAGCTCGCGGGGCTAATTTGAGGCTGCCTTCCATCCGAAGAGCCGCCTGTGATGCATTGTTTAGATCTATGCTACATTGGCACCTACGTCCTGCCAAAATTGGCATGGCACCTTGGAAGCGGGCAGCCAGCCACCCTAACAGATGGCACCGGAGTCAATATACCCATGCATGTTCGAAAGGGAGATGAAATCCATTAAACAAACAAAGCGGTTGGGGGGAAGAAGGAAGATTTTTAGAAGTACAAGGTAGAGATGGATTCGATGGCATGCTTCAGCTCACCTTCACCTGTGGATTTGTACCGAGGACGTTCACCAGAACGTCCTCAAGACACATAAAAATCCATGCCTAAAAATCCATGTCTAACAATCCTGGGCCTTGAAAGCCTAGAACTACGGCGCCTAAAACACGATTTGAGTATTGCCCACAAGATCATATGCTGCAACGTCCTACCGGTCAATGACTACTTCAGCTTCAACCGCAACAACACAAGAGCACGCAACAGATTCAAACTTAATACGAACCGCGCCAAACTTGACTGTAAAAAATATGATTTCAACAATCGAGTTATCGAAGCGTGGAACTCATTGCCGGACTCAATTGTGTCAACCCCTAAACCCCAACACTTCTCCCTTAGACTCTCCACGATTGACCTCTCCAGGTTCCTAAGAGGCCAGTAAGGGGCGTACATAAGTGCACTGGTGTGCCTTTCGCCCCCTGTCCAATTGTCTTTCCTTTCTTTCACCTATCATATATATTCCCTTCCTTTCTTATATCCTCTCCTCTAAGTTCACTTTCACCCTCTTTTATATTATCACATGTCTATTTTCTTCCTATGTATTTATGTATTGGACAAATGAATAAATAAAATAAAATAAATAAACAACAGAAGACGGCTTAAGAAGAAGACCGCAGTTAGAATATCACTTGCCCAGATGTGGAAAAAAAGAAAAGACCCCATCGGAAAATAACATGATTGATAAAATATATAGATGGGTAGTGATGGAGGAAATGACTAATGAAATTAAGGGAACAAAAGATAAGGAAACTAACAAGATACGGTATAAGTGGTATGAATGGATCCAAAATACATTGGTACCTCTACCTAAGAACGCCTCTACTTACAAACTTTTCTAGATAAGAACCGGGGGTTCGAGATTTTTTTGTCTCTTCTTTTCTACTTACAAAGCCAAGCCTCCGAAACTGTAACCAGAAAAGGCAGGGAGAAGCCTCTGTAAGGCCCTTCTAGGAATCTCCTGGGAGGAAACAAGGCTGGAAAAGGCAGGGAGAAGCCTCCGTGGGGCCTCTCTAGGAACCTTCAGGGAGGAAACAAGGCTGGAAAAGGTAGGGAGAAGCCTCTGTGGGGCCTCTCTAGGAATCGCCTGGGAGGAAACAGGGCTGTAAAAGGTAGTGAGAAGCCTCCGTGGGGCCTCTCTAGGAATCTCCTGGGAAGAAACAGGGCTGTAAAAGGTAGTGAGAAGCCTCTGTGGGGCCTCTCTAGGAACCTCCAGGGAGGAAACAAGGCTGGAAAAGGCCGTGAGAAGCCTCTGTGGGGCCGCTCTAGGAATCTCCTGGGAGGAAACAGGGCTGTAAAAGGTAGTGAGAAGCCTCCGTGGGGCCTCTCTAGGAATCCCCTGGAAGGAAAGAGGGCCGGAAAAGGCACTGAGAAGCCTCCGTGGAGCCTCTCTAGGAATCTCCTGGGAAGATACAAGGCCTCCATCCTCCCTGTGGTTTCCCCAATCGCACGCATTATTTGCTTTTACATTGTTTCCTATGGGAAAAAATTGCTTCTTCTTACAAACCTTTCTACTTAAGAACCTGCTCACGGAACGAATTAAGTTCATAAGTAGAGGCACCAGTATAGAAATAAAATGTAATGATATAGGGTGTTAGTGTATATAAAAATAAATATTCACACAGAACAGAACTGAGCAATAGCTGCAGATGAAACAAGTATGTAAAAGCATAACTATTCCTTTACTGGTTAGAATAAGAGATACACATACTATTACTTTTTTTGTCTTATCGATTTCAAATGCATATTAATAGCTATAACTTGTTTTCTGAACCAAATACATAGCGTAAGGAACTGTAAACTTAAAATGGAATGGACACGGGTTATGATCTGTAAAAGACAATGAGATTTATTTTTTATTCTGTGAAAATCAATAAATAAACTTTAAAAAACAAACAAAAAGAAGTCTGCTTAAGGTCTTTTCTGCCTACTGTTAGTACCAGGGAGAACATGCAGTTTAAATGTTGAAATTATACCTACTACCAAAAAAAAAAAAATCCTATTTAAAACACACTTGGTTCTATACTCAAGATTTGGATTTAAAAGTGAGTTTGGTATCCCTTCTTTCAGCACCCATTAGTTGTGGATCCAAAAAAATGGATTGGTGCTTAAAATGTAAGCTGCAATTGGCTATTGGCATTTGTTTCGTAATTGGCATTGTGCAGGTGGATACTTAGTTCGGCAGCCTTAATTATGACCAGGAATTTGGAATAACAGCTGATACCAAATAACTTGAGAATCTGCAATGTGAATGCCAGATTCTATTTTACGTTGCCTCCATAGTAGATCCAAATAATGAAACAAAAAATTGGGTTACTGAAGAAAGGCAAAGCAATCACTTAGAAGAATAGAAACAAAATCCAATGGGAAAAACTGGAAGCTTCCAAGAGTTAGTTTTGGTAAGAAAAAAACAAACAAAGAGCATATGAAATATAAAATATAAGAGCCCATGATGATATATAATCTGAAGGAATGAAATATTCTCCTTGAATACTTTGTTCTGCATGTGCACAACAGCAGGTGAAATTGATGGTCAATCAGTGTTGCTTTATTTAATTTATTTATTTATTAGATTTGTATGCCGCCCCTCTCTGCTTCCTAAGTGGACAGTTTGATTTCACAGAAGTTTGATTTACTTGCGAGTTGTGTTGTTTAAGTGTTCCCTTTAATTTTTTGAGCAGTGTGTGTGTGTATCTATCTATCTATCTATCTATCTGTCTGTCTGTCTGTCTGTCTGTCTGTCTGTCTGTCTGTCTGTCTGTCTGTCTGTCGGTATGTCTGTCTGTCTATCTGTCTATCTATCATCTATCTAGATCTATCTATCTATCTATCTATCTCTATCTATCTATCTATCTATCTCTATCTATCTATCTATCTATCATCTATCTATCTATCTATCTATCTATCTATCTATCTATCTCTATCTATCTATCATCTATCTATCATCTATCTATCTATCTCTATCTATCTATCTATCTATCTATCTATCTATATCTATCTATCTATCTGTTACATGTTTATGCTGAATTTAAAATTAAGGGAGACTTAATCCAACAGAAAAAAACCACACAGAGAGATATATATGTGTGTGAGTGTGTGTGTATGTATGTCTGTATGTATGTATATACACACATACACACACATACCCCCAAATCTTCAAGCATGGACTCTGACATCTGCTACAGCATTGTTATCCAACACCATCCTTTTTTTCCCTTTTTTTTTTAGTGTCAGAAATCTATAATAGTCTCAACTTTATTTGTGAAATATCGGTTTGTCGGCAGAGCTGGCAGCCGAATGCCTGGCAGATGCTCGAAGTTCTCCTCCTCTTCGGCTTAATGCGAGGCTCTCTCATTACACCCAGCCAGAGCTGGGGAAATTATTTCTTCCCTTTGCAAAGCTGACGCGCGGCCATCTGTCTCAGCGTGGTTATCAAAACTAATATGGTAATGTGGAAAAATGAAAGTCTTAAATGATACCTGGCAGCTACCAGAGGAGAGGACAGGAGACGAAAAGGAAGGGGAAGGGAGGAGTGCGAAGCCTCCCTGAGTCAAAGAAAGCACCACCAAGGTCTCCCAATTGAAGTAAAAGTTGACGTGGTTAACCCAACCCTCTCAACTCAAGAAGTTGGCCGAATGCTTCTTCTGTACCTTCTGCTTGATCAGGATTCGTTACGGAAGGCAAGGGGACTTACAACCTATATGAAAGAGAAGATAGAAGTTGTAAGGGACCTTGGAAGGTAGAATAGAATAGAATGGAATGGAAGGGAAGGGAATGGAATGGAATGGAATGGAAGGGAATGGAATGGAATGGAAGGGAAGGGAAGGGAAGGGAAGGGAAGAGAAGAGAAGAGAAGAGAAGAGAAGAGAAGAGAAGAGACAGAGCCAGGGTTGCGCATCAGGTAGAGCGCTGTACTGCAGGCCACTGAAGCTGACTATAGATCTGCAGGTCAGCGTTTCAGATCTCATCACCGGCTCAAGGTTGACTCAGCCTTCCATCCCTCCGAGGTGGGTAAAATGAGGACCCGGATTGTGGCGGGGCAAGAGGGTGGCTCTGTTATAAATAAATGAATGAATGAATGAATGAGAAGAGAAGAGAAGAGAAAATAGAATAGAATGGAATGGAATGGAAGGGAAGGGAGAATAGAATAGAATAGAATAGAAGGGAAGGGAAGGGAAGGGAAGAGAAGATAATGGAAAATAGAATAGAATAGAATAGAATAGAGGAATGAATAGAAGAGAAGAGAAGAGAAGATAATGGAAAATAGAATAGAATAGAATAGAGTAGAGTGGAATGGAATGGAATAGAATAGAATAGAATGGAATGGAAAATAGAATAAAATAGAATAGAATAGAATGGAAAATAGAATAAAGTAGAATAGAATAGAATAAAATTCTTTATTGGCCAAGTGTGATTGGACACACAAGGAATTTGTCTTTGGTGCAGATGCTCTCAGCGTACATAAAAGAAAAAGAGACATTTGTCAAGAATCATGTGGTGGAACACTTAACGATTGTCATAGGGGGTCAACTCTTTGCTCAAGCAGGAAACCCTACACCAGTGATGCCCAACCTTTTTTCCCTCGGGTGCTGAAAAAGCATGGGCGCATGCTATCGCACATGCTCGAGTGCCCACTCCCTTAGTTCGATGCCTGGGGAGGGCAAAAACAGTCTCCCCTGCTCCCCAAAGTCCTCTGGAGGCTGGAAATGGCCTATTTCCCAACTTCTGATGGGCCCAGTATGCTCAAGTTTTGCCCTCCCCAGGCTGCTTTGGAGCTGGGGTGGGGTGGGGGGATAAAAACGGTCTCCCCCACCCTCCTGAAAGCTCTCTGGGAGTCAAAAACGCCCTCCTAGAATCTCTTTGCAAGACAAAAATCAGCTGGCCAGCGCACACATGCACGATGCAGTTGAAAGGGATGGAGGGAATATGTATACATATTTGGCTTCACACTCTTGATCTCCATGGAAACGGTGTGGTCCTCATTAAAATACTTAGGACAACTTTTTCCTCCACCACTATTTTATTTATACACACCGATGATAAAGTCTGGAGGCCAAACCTTACGATGAATGGGTAAAGCAGGGGCGTCATCACATGCCATGTGGTCGGATCCTGCCAGGAGTGGGCACCCAAAAAAAATCAGCAATTATGGGACAGGATTGAAACATTTAAATATGTGAAAGGGTTCAATAGGGTTCAGGAAGGAAGTTTTTTCAATAGGAAAGTGAACACAAGAACAAGGGGGCTCAATCTGAGGTTAGTTGGGGGAAAGATCAGAAGCAACGTGAGAAAAGATTATTTTGCTGAAAGAGTAGTAGATGCTTGGAACAAACTTCCAGCAGATGTGGTTGGTCAATCCACAGGAACTGAATTTAAATATGCCTGGGATCAACATAGATCCATCCTAAGATAAAATACAGGGTATAGTGTAGGGGCAGACTAGATGGACCATGAGGTCTTTTTTCTGCCGCCAGTCTTCTATGTTTCTATGTTTCTCTACCAGGTTGCTGAATGGGGGGGGGCATGGGGGGCTTGAACCAGAAGTTTGCTTGTTTATTTATTTATTTATTTATTTATTTATTCATTCATTTGTCCAATACACAAATACATCGGAAGAAAAATAGACATGTAGTGATATATATAAGGGTAAAGTGAACTTAGAGGAGAGGATATATGAAAGAAAGAAATATATATGATAAGTGAGAATAAGGAAAGACAATTGGACAGGGGACGAAAGGCACACCAGGGCACTTATGTACGCCCCTTAAGAATTTGATTTAAGAAAAGAAAAAAAAACTATTTGAAGGAGGCTAGGTATTTTTTTTAACCAGGATTTCAGCGGATAAGATTTTGGACCCCTGCAGACAACACCCAAAGATCTGAATGAAGGGGAGGTACAAACCAATTGTGTAGGACGCTCGGTTGGATGTGACCATCCTTCTTGGAGCGCTTCCAAGGACCTTAGACAACTTCACACCCAGAAATGCTTGTCAGATGATGGCTATGCTAAAGCTTTCAGGGCTGAGTTAACAGTCTTTTCATCTGACTGGGCTTTGAAATGGATTATCCGTTATTTCTATAGCTGCTCTCAAAGTTTTATTGCGGCTCTTAACATTTATGCCCTCTTCTGCTATTTATCTTTTTTACCATTTGTATTTGATTTTTTTTTTTAGGGGGGAAATATTATTTGATCATGTTTGTTGGCAAGTTTTCTTCCTATTAAGCAGAAAGACAATTCAGCGAATACAGAATTATCTGATAGCTGGTTCGGGGTTTTTAAATACTGTATATATAGATACATATTGTCTTGACTGACAGTCTCCGGAGTTTAAGAACAAAGTCTTCTGCATACTTTAACTGAAGTAATTGGAGAGTATTCCAACCCTTACAGTACAAAAGAAAGATGCAAGCTTGAGTGTAAACTATAATTACATTTCAGTCTGACAATAACAATAACACACAACATAGAAACATAGAAGACTGACGGCAGAAAAAGACCTCATGGTCCATCTAGTCTGCCCTTATACTATTTCCTGTATTTTATCTTAGGATGGATATATGTTTATCCCAGGCATGTTTAAATTCAGTGACTGTGGATTTACCAACCACGTCTTCTGGAAGTTTGTTCCAAGGATCTACTACTCTTTCAGTAAAATAATATTTTCTCACATTGCTTTTGATCTTCCCCCCAACTAACTTCAGATTGTGCCCCCTTGTTCTTGTGTTCACTTTCCTATTAAAAACACTTCCCTCCTGGACCTTATTTAACCCTTTAATATATTTAAATGTTTCAATCATATCCCCCCTTTTCCTTCTGTCCTCCAGATTATACAGATTGAGTTCATGAAGTCTTTCCTGATCAGTTTTATGCTTAAGACCTTCCACCATTCTTGTTGCCCGTCTTTGGACCCGTTCAATTTTGTCAATATCTTTTTGTAGGTGACAATAACAGTAACACACAACAATAACAACATCACAATTGGAAGGGACCTTGGAGGTCTTCTAGTCCAACCCCCTGCTTAGGCAGGAAACCCTACATCAGGGATAGGCAAAGATGTCTCTTGTATGACTCGTGGACTTCAACTCCCAGAATTCCTGAGCCAATCATGCTAACTCGGGTATTCAGGGAGTTGAAGTCCACATGTCATAGAAGAGCCAACTTCGCCTACCCCTGCCCTACACTAACAATGGTAGATTGTTGTAAACATCACTTTTTTCAATGGGGTCATATAAAGTCAGGATGGAGAGGATTCCTAGCATAAATAAAGGCTTTAAAAACTGCATGTGATCCAGGGAGTTGGGCTACCATAAATCGAAATTCCTGGGGAGGAAAGTTATGGCAAACCTAGACAACATACTAAATAGTAGAGACATCACTCTTCCAACAAAAGTGCATATAGCCAAGGCTGTGGTTTTTCCAGGTGCAACGGTTGGCCTAGATGGGTCTTACAGTTCTTCTGGCAACTTGACAATGGCACGCTACCCTTAGAAGCATCTATTGAGGTTTCTGTCAATCATCTTACAAGCCTCAGATATACAGTGATACCTCTACCTAAGAATAGAAACATAGAAACATAGAAGACTGACGGCAGAAAAAGACCTCATGGTCCATCTAGTCTGCCCTTATACTATTTCCTGTATTTTATCTTAGGATGGATCTATGTTTATCCCAGGCATGTTTAAATTCAATTGGATTTACCAACCACGTCTGCTGGAAGTTTGTTCCAAGGATCTACTACTCTTTCAGTAAAATAATATTTTCTCATGTTGCCTTTGATCTTTCCCCCAACTAACTTCAGATTGTGTCCCCTTGTTCTTGTGTTCACTTTCCTATTAAAAACACTTCCCTCCTGAACCTTATTTAACCCTTTGACATATTTAAATGTTTCGATCCTGTCCCCCCCTTTCCTTCTGTCCTCCAGACTAGACAGACTGAGTTCATTAAGTCTTTCCTGATACGTTTTATACTTAAGACCTTCCACCATTCTTGTAGCCCGTCTTTGGACCCGTTCAATTTTGTCAATATCTTTTTGTAGGTGAGGTCTCCAGAATTGAACACAGTATTCCAAATGTGGTCTCACCAGCGCTCTATATAAGGGGATCACAATCTCCCTCTTCCTGCTTGTTATACCTCTAGCTATGCAGCCAAGCATCCTACTTGCTTTTCCTACCGCCCGACCACACTGCTTACCCATTTTGAGACTGTCAGAAATCACTACCCCTAAATCCTTCTCTTCAGAAGTTTTTGCTAACACAGAACTGCCAATGCAATACTCAGATTGAGGATTCCTTTTCCACAAGTGCATTATTTTACATTTGGAAACATTAAACTGCAGTTTCCATTGCTTTGACCATTTATCTAGTAAAGCTAAATCATTTACCATATTACAGACCCCTCCAGGAATATCAACCCTATTGCACACTTTAGAGTCATCGGCAAATGCCTCTACAAACTTTTCTAGATAAGATCCGGATGTTCAAGATTTTTTTTTGCCTCTTCTCAAGAACCATTTTCCATTTACAAACCTGAGCCTCCGAAACTGTAAATGGAAAAGGCAGGGAGAAGCCTACGTGGGGCCTCTCTAGGAATCTCCTGGGAGAAAACTGGGCTGCAAAAGGCAGGGAGAAGCCTCCGTGGGGCCTCTCTAGGAATCTCCTGGGAGGAAACAGAGCTGGAAAAGGTGGGGGAAAAGCCTCTGTGGGGCCTTTCTAGGAATCTCCTGGGAGGAAACAGGGCCAAAAAGGTGGGGAGAAGCCTCCGTGGGACCTCTTTAGGAATCTCCTGGGAGGAAACAGGGCCTCCACCCCACCCCCCTGTGGTTTCCCCAATCGCACACATTATTTGCTTTTACATTGATTCATATGGGGAAAATTGCTTCTTCTTACAAACTTTGCTACTTAAGAACCAGATCGTGGAATGAATTAAGTTCGTAAGTAGAGGTTCCACTGTATAGTTTTTAGACTCTGACGACTGGAAAGGTTGCAGGAGATCAAGAGATCTAGCTCTTAAACAGGAGACCTCGTTTAACACAAGCTTTTTTCTCTTCTGATAGCAAGCAACATACTATCACTTTAAAAGGAAAAGGAAAATAAATCAATACCATTCTCTGAATTACTGGTCGTAAATGCTTTAAAACACACTATTAAAAATTGAGAGAGGGGTGGGAGCATGGATTAATCATCGCCGTAACCAAACTCCTCCTTTTGAAATGACAAGCTGCCATTTACAAACCATTTACTCTGGAGCAATTATATAAACTAGAATGGGAACCTTGTGAGTAATCCCAAGCCTGGCAATATCGATTTTTTTTTTTGAGGTTTGGGTTTTAATTGTATGCTAAAATATAGTGTTGGTGTTAAATGCTCGCTCCCAGTAGGTTCGGCGGAGAGAAATAATCCACTTTTACAAGTACATATCATGGCTACATAAAATCAATCGCTCTCAAATCCAAATGCGAAATGGATTCCCGAACACAAATCTCCTTTGTCCTTCTTTTGATCCCAGGAAATTCCCCGCAGGAATTCAAGTCGTAATTGAATATTCACAGCCTTGCAGAGAAATACGGAGAGGGGCGGCATACAAATCTAATAAATAATAAATCTAAAATAATAATAATAATAATAATAATAATAATAATAATAATAATAATAATATTCCAATAATAAATCTCTAATAATAATAATAATAATAATAATATTCCAATAATAAATCTCTAATAATAATAATAATAATAATAATATTCCAATAATAATAATAAAATCTAAATAATAATAATAATAATAATAATAATAATAATAATAATAATAATCCAATTCCTACTGGCATATCCTGAATTTATTTCTTTAAGCAAATCCTTAGACGTTTCTAAAAGAGCAGGAACCAATAGGAAGGGAAAGAACACAACTTTTCTTAACACTTACATTTTGTGTGTATGGACAGAATCTCTTTTGTTGGAAGATTTAGGTTTAGATAGATAGATAGATAGATAGATAGATAGATAGATAGAATAGATAGATAGATAGATAGAATAGATAGATAGAAAGAATAGATAGATAGATAGATAGATAGAATAGATAGATAGATAGAATAGATAGATAGATAGATAGAAAGAATAGATAGACAGCAAGAATAGATAGATAGATAGATAGATAGATAGAATAGATAGATTGAAAGAATAGATAGATAGATAGAAAGAATAGATAGATAGATAGAAAGGATAGATAGATAGATAGATAGATAGATAGAATAGATAGATTGAAAGAATAGATAGATAGATAGAAAGAATAGATAGATAGATAGATAGATAGATAGATAGATAGATAGATAGATAGATAGATAGGCAGGCAGACAGAAAATAAAGAAATTGATTTGATACTTGGGTCATTTTTCCCCCTTGCTTGTACAGCCATCTTTTATCTCTTTTTTTGTGGCTGTTATTAATGTTGGATGTACTGCAGTGTTCCCTCTAATTTTGGGGGGCGGGCAGAAAAGTATAGTGTCTGAGCGGCAGTCCCTTTGGGACTGGGCAGCACAGAAAAAATAAATAAATAAATAAATAAACAAACAAACAAACAAACAAAAAACCCACCCTGTTTTGCCTCAGAGAATTTCAAAATAAAATACTGTACTGTGTGTCTATAACAGTGAGCTCATAATAGGGCAACTCTATCAATATCAAAATGCCACTTAAATAGTTGAGCTAGTTTCAAACTAGATTTTGATTTTCTTTCTCTCTTCCTTACTCCCATTCTTTTTCTTTCTCTTTTCCTTCCTCTCTTTTTTTCTATCTGTTTCTCTCTCTTCCTCTCTTCCTCTCTTCCTCTCTCTCTCCTTCCCTCTCCCTCTTTCCCTCTCAGCTTCTGGGCAGGTTTGGAAAACTCTGAGTTGATGATGATTTTTAAGTGAGCGATTGCTCACTGCTCAGCTTAGAGGGAACTATGATGTACTGTATATATATTTTTATTTTTGTCCGTACGTACCTAGGAATGTAGATAGGTAGGTAGGTATACTGTATGTATACATGTATGTAGGTATGTATACTGCTCAAAAAAATAAAGGGAACATTCCAATAACACATCCTAGATCTGAATGAA
>NC_091957.1:54992568-55082568 GCF_031021105.1 Erythrolamprus reginae
AGATCTATTTCAGGCTCATTTGCCTTCATCGGGTAGCCACACCCTTACTGGGATTTGAACCTTGGGCCTTTGTCTTGCAAGGCAGTGGCCTTAGCCTCTAGGCTACAGGCTCATCTCCTGTATCAGCTTGTACCAGGAAAGGGTTATATGTGATTTTTTTTCTCAAGTCACCCTGGTATATTGAAGGAGCATCACAGCTTCCTTTTTGTCTCTCGGCCCTACCATGTATGTATGTATGTATGTGTATATATACACCAGGGTGATTTGACACAAAAATATGTAACCCTTACCTGGTGCAGAGCTGAAGGGATTGGATACTGTAGCCTAGAGGATAATTCTCTGCCTTACAAGTCAAAGGTTGCAGGTTCAAGTCCCAGTGGGTATGGCTAGCTGATGAGGCCAAAATAAGGCCGAAATAGATCTATCCTAGTCTCCCTTAATTTTCAAATTCAGCAAAAAACATAGATTTCATAGATTTTCATGCGTACAGGTATGATAGTCTTGGCATATTCGGGTTTCTTCCCGTGTAAGTTTCAAAGATTCCTGGGAGACCTGGATCATTGCCAGTTCTAGTGACCCAGGCCCCCAAGTTACTACATGTTTATGTTTTATTATAAATAGAAAAAGGGAATATAAGGGATTGGATTTTATAATATTGTTATTTGTAGATGAAATATATTTCATGTGTGGTTAATTTTAATTAACCTAGCAAAGAAGAGGATAAAAAGTACATAATTGAAAGTATTATTAGCACTTTTTTCTTTCTCTGAATGCTTAACATATCTAAGAAATATTATTAATTATTATTTTAAGCATTGATTCTGTGGGTTTTTTTATTGCTCATGTTGTTTTATTGTACGTTGAAAGTAAAATAAAGAAATATTTTACAGCCGAAAAGAAAAAGTTACTACAAGTTCTATGGAGCCGTTTTGAACCATGAGGAGCCTACCTCTGCTATAGATATTTTCTTCTATTCCATCGTATGAAATACAGCCTAAGTCCATTAAGAACCCTCCTTACCGATTGCCTGGTTCTCATCACTTTATGAGTAAAATTGAAACAGATGGATATCAACCAATTACCCAAGAAACATTAACGTTGTCTTCAGCCAAGAGTTAAGCATCTAAATACATCCATCAACAATAGGGTTGTTTTTTTTTTAAAGCTGGATCTGCAAAAGCTAATAAAGATGGATTTAAGATGTCGCAGAAAGGATTCAGAAGAAACGAGGGGAGTCTATTATTCCATTAGTGGGAAATGGAAAGGATCCAGATTGGATGTGTTTATCGTTGTGGGGGTTTTTTTTCGATACTGTGAAAATGGTCCACCTTTAGGGAAAAAAAAAATTTCTATCACGGGTCTATGAATACAGCCTGGAAGCATGTAATTTTGAATTTTTATTGATCTATTTATTGATCTATTTATTGATCTATTTATTGATCTATTTATTGATCTATTTATTGATCTATTTATTGATCTATTTATTGATCTATTGATCTATTGATCTATTCATTCATTCATTCATTCATTCATTCATTCATAATAAGGCAATGGGTCCAGGTGGTATCCACCCCAGAGTTCTTAAAGAACTCAGATCTGTCATTGCTACCCCCCTGAAGAAAAGATTTAGGGGTAGTGATTTCTGACAGTCTCAAAATGGGTGAACAGTGCAGTCAGGCGGTAGGGAAAGCAAGTAGGATGCTTGGCTGAAGAGCTAGAGGAATAACAAGCAGGAAGAGGGAGATTATGATCCCGCTGTATAGAGCGCTGGTGAGACCACATTTGGAATACTGTGTTCAGTTCTGGAGACCTCACCTGCAAAAAGATATTGACACAATTGAACGGGTCCAAAGACGGGCCAGAAGAATGGTGGATGGTCTTAAGCATAAAACTTATGAGGAAAGACTTAATGAACTCAATCTGTATAGTCTGGAGGACAGAAGGAAAAGGGGGGGACATGATCGAGATATTTAAATATGTTAAAGGGTTAAATAAGGTCCAGGAGGGAAGTGTTTTTAATAAGAAAGAGAACACAAGAACAAGGGGACACAATCTGAAGTTAGTTGGGGGAAAGATCAAAAGCAACATGAGAAAATATTATTTGACTGAAAGAGTAGTAGATCCTTGGAACAAACTTCCAGCAGACGTGGTAGATAAATCCACAGTAACTGAATTTAAACATGCCTGGGATAAACATATATCCATTGTAAGATAAAATACAGGAAATAGTATAAGGGCAGATTAGATGGACCATGAGGTCATTTTCTGCCATCAGACTTCTATGTTTCTATGTTTCATTCATTCAATTTTATGCCACTCTTCTCCTTGGACTCAGGGCAGCTCACAACATGTTAGCAATAGCACTTTTTTTAAACAGAGCTAGCCTATTGCCCCCACAATCCGGGTCCTCATTTTAACCACCTCGGAAGGATGGAAGGCTGAGTCAACCTTGAGCTGGTGATGAGATTTGAACCGCTGACCTACAGCTACAGATCTACAGTCAGCTTCAGTGGCCTGCAGTACAGCACTCCTATCGTACTAAATGAGGTTGAATGTGTATAATTTTAGAACAGTTGTGCATACGTGTGTGTACATACAGTTTATATAGTAGATAATGTATATTTTTGTGTGCCTGTGTGTAATATGTTTTAATCTGTTTTTTAATATTGGATTTGTACATTGTGTATTGTGTTGTGAACCGCCCCGAGTCTTCGGAGAGAGGCGGCATACAAATCTATCTATCTATCTATCTATCTATCTATCTATCTATCTATCTATCTATCTATCTATCTATTAGATTTGTATGCTGCCCCTCTCCGTAGACTTGGGGCGGCTCACAGCATACAATGAAACAATTCATAACAAATCTAATAAATTTAAAAAACTTTTAGAAACCCCATTATTAAAACAGACATACACACAAACATACCATACATAAATTGTATAAGCCCAGGGGGGTGGTGCCTCAATTCCCCCATTATGTACACATATAGCATATATACATAGAATTAAAGAGTGTTCAGTAATAGTAAATAGATAGGAAAATTGTATCTCTTGGAAACCCTAACCCTTGACGTGAGTGATGTCAAGTTGGCCACCTTTAAGCCAGTCACATGACCTTTAAGCCACACCCAGTCACATGATTGTTAAGCCACTCCCACCTGGTCACATGGTCAGCAAGCCACACCCATAAAATAAGCCACGCCCACAGTGTCGTAGTAAACATTTTTGCAGCCCTTCATTGGTTGTTATGCTCCTTGTGTGAGCAAGACAGACGGAACCTTGAAGCAATAATTAATGGGCATCTTATTGTTAGAACTTCGTGTATTTAACCACTTCACTTTTTGCCTGCTCTCCAAGACTCCCCTCTGCCATAATATTCAAAAAAAGGTCCTCTCTACCTGAAAAAGGTGTCATCAAAGACCCTGAAACGAGATAAACAGGAAAAGGTGGGCCGCCGCAGAGTCCCTGAGCGGAACGATGTCTTCAAAGGGACTTAGGGCAGCCCAGCCGCGTGGGGTCACTCACGAACGCGAATCCTAGAAAGAAGGCTTGGACACATTTCTCTCCGGGTGAAATGACACAGTATTGAGCTGTGCATGCCCTTTTATTGGGAGGATATGCAAATTGGGAGTGATTATACGTACATGTCAAGTGATATACAAACACCCAATAACGTAACTCTAAGATATGACACAACGTCCGAGTCCCTCCTATCTCCATATGGCACGTAACTAGTTTCTACCTGAACAAATGTCTCTCATGGCCAATTTCCTGGGCCCCTTTGTTGTTAATACGGCTATCTCCTGTTTACCACAAAGCAAGGTCTTTTCATCGCAGGCTTCATCCTGTTTACCCCAGGGAATGTAAATTGTGTCTTTTGATCACACAGTTCTTTTCCTGCTGGCACATTCTTGTTATCTGAGGAGAGTTGCTTGAACCGTTTTTATGGCCAGTCACTTCCTGAGCAGAAATGCAGACTCGCTTTGTGACCTATGTGCAGTCCTGTTCCTGGCTAATGGAATTGGAGTGTATAAGGCATTTGTTGTGAGAAGTCCAGATATAAAATCCTATCCTAACATTATGCTATGGCAGCTACAAAAAGGACCCCAGCATAATAGAACAACCAAATGCAAAGGGGGTTAATTTTTTTTAAGGGGGATATTTATAAAGTCTTTAGAAACAACGAAGGGCAAAGGGGTTTGTGTGATTCATGCTTTCTATTTATTTCCTAAGACCCTGCTGCTATTCCTTCAGGAACCCTGATAACCCGTCTGGCTGAGGATTTTCCAAAGTCTTTTTATGGCGGAGTAAAAATGAGTAAATCGTATATCCAGCTCGCACAAAACAACTAATGTCTCACAAGGAAGTAATATCATCAGCAAATATAGCTGTGAGTGAGTGTGCAGCTTCATACAGAGATAAAATTAAACTACAAAAGAGTCTATTAAAGTAACAGTAAGAATCTTGGCAGAAGCCCATAAAACAAAGGATGATTCCAAAGAGTTATAGATGAAGCTACCTGTAGATGCTTCAACTATAGGTTTAAACGACAAGAGATGGTACAAACAAACAAATAAAAACCTCCTTTGTGTACTGTGTTGAAAATGCCTTGGTACTCTACGGTCAGAAGTTTAATTGTTGACTTACTGTATTTTTCGGAGTATAAGGTGCACCTTTTTCCGCCCTAAAAGAGGCTGATAATTATTTTATTTTTATTTTTATTTTTATTTTATTTATTTTATTCATTTGTCCAATACACAAATAAATAGGAAGAAAAATAGACATGTGGTAATATATATAAGGGTAAAAGTGAACTTAGAGGAGAGGATATATGAAAGGAAGAGAATATATATGATAGGTGAAAGAAAGGAAAGACAATTGGACTGGGGGCGAAAGGCACACCAGTGCACTTATGTACACCCCTTACTGGCCTCTTAGGAACCTGGAGAGGTCAATTGTGGAGAGTCTAAGGGAGAAATGTTGGGGGTTAGGGGTTCACACAATTGAGTCCGGCAATGAGTTCCACGCTTTGATACCTCGATTGTTGAAATCATATTTTTTACAGTCAAGTTTGGAGCGGTTCGTATTAAGTTTGAATCTGTTGTGTGCTCTTGTGTTGTTGCGGTTGAAGCTGAAGTAGTCATTGACCGGTAGGACGTTGCAGCATATGATCTTGTGGGCAATACTCAAATCGTGTTTTAGGCGCCGTAGTTCTAGGCTTTCTAGGCCCAGGATTGTTAGTCTATTTTCGTAGGATATTCTGTTTCGAGTGGAGGAATGAATTATACTCTGAATGTAGTGGGGGGGTTTTCCCCAGCCCTAACTAGCTGCTAACAATCCTCCCAGCTCTTACCTTGCAGGCTCTTTCATTGTTTCTCTCTGTGAAGAATGTTTTCCAAGCTCTAAGTCTTTGCAGGTTTTTTTTCATTGCTCTAACTTGCTCCAAATATTTCTTTCCAGCCCTAACCAGGTGTTAACAAAGTTCCCAGCTCTTACGGTTTGCAAGCTCTTTCATTGTTACTCTCTGCAAAAAATGTTTTCCAAGCCCTAAGACTTTCCAGGTTTTTTTTCATTGCTCTAACTTGCTCCGAATAAGTTTTTTCCCCCCAGAACTTCATCGCACAGGAAAAGACACGAGTAAGCTATGTTCCAACATGAACATATTATTTTTTTAAAAACAACCCAAGGAACTCTTACTTCTTGTTGGAACGCAGTTTCTGTCTCCTACAAAGTAGAAAATGGATGTGTTCACTAAATCACATGATAAATTTGAAAAAAAGGTCATTTGCTTACTTTAATCAAGCAGCAGCTCAGAAACTAATATAACGCAACCACAAGCATGGAGCAATTGTCATTAATCTATAAAGACGTTCGCCAACTTTTTTCATCCTATCATATTTCAGAGGGCTGAAAAATGAAACACATCTGTTTCATGGATGGGGTTTCTATCCAGAAGAAGACTTTTTCTCCTGCTTAAAGGGAAAATATTTTCTTCACCTTTCTACACTGCTAAATAAAATAAAATAAAGGGAACACTTAAACAACACAATATAACTCCAAGTAAAGCGGTGTGCCACAACGGTCTGTTCTGGGTCCTATTCTTTTTAATATGTTTGTGACATAGGGGAAGGTTTGGTAGGGAAGGTTTGCCTATTTGCCGATGACTCTAAAGTGTGCAATAGGGTTGATATTCCTGGAGGGGTCTGTAATATGGTAAATGATTTAGCTTTACTAGATAAATGGTCAAAGCAATGGAAACTGCAGTTTAATGTTTCCAAATGTAAAATAATGCACTTGGGGAAAAGGAATCCTCAATCTGAGTATTGCAATGGCAGTTCTGTGCTAGCAAAAACTTCAGAAGAGAAGGATTTGGGGGTAGTGATTTCTGACAGTCTCAAAATGGGTGAGCAGTGTGGTCGGGCCGTAGGAAAAGCAAGTAGGATGCTTGGCTGCATAGCTAGAGGTATAACAAGCAGGAAGAGTGAGATTGTGATCCCCTTATATAGAGCGCTGGTGAGACCACATTTGGAATACTGTGTTCAGTTTTGGAGACCTCACCTACAAAAAGATATTGACAAAATTGAACGGGTCCAAAGACGGGCTACAAAAACGGTGGAAGGTCTTAAGCATAAAACATATCAGGAAAGACTTCATGAACTCAATCTGTATAGTCTGGAGGACAGAAGGAAAAGGAGGGACATGATTGAAACATTTAAATATGTCAAAGGGTTAAATAAGGTTCAGGAGGGAAGTGTTTTTAATAGGAAAGTGAGCACAAGAACAAGGGGACACAATCTGAGGTGAGTTGGGGGAAAGATCAAAAGCAACGTGAGAAAATATTATTTCACTGAAAGAGTAGTAGATCCTTGGAACAAACTTCCAGCAGACGTAGTTGGTAAATCCACAGTAACTGAATTTAAACATGCCTGGGATAAACATATATCCATTGTAAGATAAAATACAGGAAATAGTATAAGGGCAGACTAGATGGACCATGAGGTCTTTTTCTGCCGTCAGTCTTCTATGTTTCTAAATCAAACTCCTGTGAAATCAGACTGTCCACTTAGGAAGCAACACCGATTGACCATCAATTTCACCGGCTGTTGTGCACATTCAACTTTGTGCAGAACAAAGTATTCAAGGTGAATATTTTATTCATTAAAGCTCCAGGATGTGTTCTTTTGAGTGTTCCCCTTATTTTTTTGAGCTGTATATTATTGATTAGTAAGCCACTGTTTCAATGTATAGCCTTTAAGACACATATACCCCATTCAGTGATGGGCTGCCAAAATTATTCTATTTTCTATATGAGACATCATCATGGCTAACTTTTCAGCAGGTGCCAATAGCTCACCTTGTGTGGGGGTCAGAAGCTAAACGGGGCTGCACCTGCATAGAGCTTGGAGAATAGGAGGAAATCCTAGGACCGATGAATAGACTGCCAAATTGGAAAAGAAAAAATAGATGGAGGAAGCAAGCCATGAAAAAACACCTCTGTACTTTTGCCAAGAGAGCCACGTGGATAAAATCGCCCCATTTTATAGCTCTGAGCTCGTCTCACAGCAGCCTACACTAATACCTGCTAAACCCACCATCTGCCCAATCCCACCAAGGCTTAGGATTCAGGTAAGGTTATATAATTATCTCGGCTTTCCCCTAAGTCAGCTAAACGAACCAAAGCAACACAGACAATAGAATTATGCTTTTTTTTTTGTGTTTAAACTGCAAAAATTAAAATAGGAAATATGTTCTCAGTGTGCCTCCGATTTTCACTATATCTAACTATCGTGCCTTTGATAAATCAATTACCTAGGGTGGCAAAAAAACCCAAGCCTGTAGTCCATAGGATCTGCCTAGCTGGTCCAAACTAGCAGAGTTGACGTGTTCGGCGTGTGTGTGTGTGTGTGTGTGTGTGTTGGCTAAGCTGCATGAACAGGGGGATACACTCCAAGACCACTTAATAATACTCTATAATAATACTCTATAATAATACCACTCTATAAGGCCCTGGTCAGACCGCACCTGGAGTATTGCATCCAGTTTTGGTCACAACACTTCAAAAAAGATATAGAGACTCTAGAGAGGATGCAGAAAAGAGCAACCAAGATGATTAAGGGACTAGAGACCAGGTCATACGAGGAAAGGTTGCTGGAACCGGGCATGGATAGTCTAGTAAAAAAAAGGGCTAGGGGGGGACATGATAGCTGTATACAGGTACTTGAGGGGTTGCCACAGAGTTTAGGGGGACACACTGTTTTCCAGGGCACCAGAGGGCCAGAGGAGGAACACCGGTTGGAAACTGACCAAGGAAAGATTCAACCTGGAGATAAGAAAGAATTTCCTGACAGGGAGAGCGATCAACCAGTGGAATGGCCTGCCAGCGGAGGTTGTGGACTCCCCAACTTTGGACATTTTCAAGAGGAGATTGGACTGCCCTTTGACTGGGGTGATGTAGGATTTCCTGCGCAGGCAGGGGGTTGAACTTGATGACCTGTAAGGTCCCTTTCAACTCTAATAATAAATAAATAAAAATTATAAATTATTACCTGTTATTAATTATTATGAATTAGTGTTAACTATTATTAATTCATTATTAATTATTAATTAACATACCTAGTCCCATTAACCTTTCATCATAGGGCTTTGCCTCCAGACCCACCAATTATTTTTGTTGCTTCCATTAGCCCATTTCTCAATAACGCAAATGATAACATTTTGCCATTTAGCAATATCACTTAGATTTATATACCGCTTCACAGGGCTTCACAGCCCCCTCTAAGCGGTTTACAGAGTCAGCATACTTCCCTCCAACAATCTGGGTCCTCATTTTACCCACCTCGGACATAGTTCCCTCTAAGCTGAGCAGCTGAGCAATCGCTCACTTAAAAATCATCATCAACTCAGAGTTTTCCAAACCTGCCCAGAAGCCGAGGGGGAAAGAGTGAGCGGGAAGGAGAGAGAGAGGAAGAGAGGAAGAGAGAGAAACAGATAGAAAAAAGAGAGGAAGGAAAAGAGAAAGAAAAAGAATGGGAGTAAGGAAGAGAGAAAGAAAATCAAAATCTAGTTTGAAACTAGCTCAACTATTTAAGTGGCATTTTGATATTGATAGAGTTGCCCTATTATGAGCTCACTGTTATAGACACACAGTACAGTATTTTATTTTGAAATTCTCTGAGGCAAAACAGGGTGGGGGTTTTGTTTGTTTGTTTGTTTGTTTGTTTATTTATTTATTTATTTATTTATTTATTTATTATTTCTGTGCCGCCCAGTCCCAAAGGGACTGCCGCTCAGACACTATACTTTTCTGCCCACCCCCCCAAAAAATTAGAAGGAACACTGACCTCGGAAGGACGGAAGGCTGAGTCAACCTTGAGCCGGTGGTGAGATTTGAACTGGTGAACGACACCCAGCCGTCAGCAGAAGCAGCTTCCAGTACTGCACTCTAACCACTGTGCCACCAAGGCCATAATTTATTTATTTATTTATTTATTTTGTCCAATACACAATAATACACAATGAAGGTTATAGAGGATATAGTAGAGAAGAAATACGAGATATAGGAGAGACTATAGGACAAAGGACAGAAGGCACTCTAGTGCGCTTATGTAGGCCCCTTACTGACCTCTTAGGAATCTGGAGAGGTCAATCGTGGACAGTCTAAGGGTAAAATGTTGGGGGTTAGGGAATGATACTATGGAGTCCGGTAATGAGTTCCACGCTTCAACAACCCAATGACTAAAGTCATATTTTTTACAGTCTAGTTTGGAGTGGTTAATGTTAAGCTTGAATCTGTTGTGTGCTCTTGTGTGGTTGTGGTTGAAGCTGAAGTAGTCTTTGACAGGCAGGACATTGCAACATATGATCTTGGGGGCAATACTTAGATCATGTCTAAGGCGTCGTAGTTCTAAGCTTTTCAAGACCCAGGATTGTAAGTCTAGTTTTGTAGGGTGTTCTGTTTCGAGTGGAGGAATGAAGGGCTCTTCATTATTTCATTTCATTTCATTTCATCAGAAACCAAGCTTGTTATGTAGCCCCTTCCAGGCATAGACATACCAAAGATCCTAAAGAAAATCACTTAAAAACTAAAAAAGCTCAGAAGAGAATTTGTACTCACTGCTGTTTGAAGAGACTAAGATTATTTGCTTATACCACCATCTTGTGGCTATGATATCAAAATTCTGAAAACTTTCCCAAATTCGCAAAAGCGTTTGGCCAAACCCCAACTATCTTGTGTCGTGGCACCTTAAGTACAAAGTTATAAAAATTAGGGAGTTTGCACTTCCATGATCACTTCAAAAAGCTCTTGTCACTGTCAAACTATTTACTAAGTCTGCACTACTATTACTACTTGTTTTTTCTCATCATTCCTATCACTTATTTTCTCCCACTTACGACTATGTGACTGTAACTTAGTTTTTTAGTTGTTTTAGTATTGGATTTATATGTTTTTTATTAGTGTTGTTAGCCACCCCGAGTCTACAGAGAGGGGTGGCATACAAATCCAATCAATCAATCAATCAATCAATCAATCAATAAACAAACAAACAAACAAACAAACTTTGTTGCTTGTATCCTTAAGATAGATGGCTATCCAAAAACTATTAGGAACATTATAAACTAAAACGGCTAGAAATAATCTGAACTAAATCTTTAAAGTTGCAATTTAGCAGTCAACAATACAGTTGACAAATCAATGGTAAAGATCTTCAGATGGTATCATTACAATTCTATGGAGTTCAAATTTGACTATATAAGACCCAAATATAAGCAAAATAAGAATGAAAATGTAAATTATGTTAATCTCAATTTATATATGTTATCTCTACTTGGTGATAAATTACTATATATTAACTTGATATATTCATGAAAGTCACTTTTTATAGTCACAGCATTAGGTTTTTACTTTTGTGATGTGTATCACCTACAGTTCACATTTTGGAAATGCCCCTGTTGATGTAGCTGCGTCAACAGGGGAATACACTCCAAGACCAGGGAAGTCTTAATACCACTCTACTACGCCCTGGTCAGACCACACCTGGAGTACTGTGTTCAGTTCTGGCCACCACACTTCAAAAAAGACATTGAAACTCTGGAGAAGGTGCAGAAAAGAGCAACCAAGATGATTAAGGGATTGGAAACCAAGACTTACAAAGAGAGACTGAGGGAACTGGGCATGGATAGCCTAGAGAAAAGGAGGGCCAGAGCGGACATGATGGCAGTGTACAGGTATACGAGGGGATGTCACAGAGAGGAGGGGATCACTTTATTCTCCAGGGCACCGGAGGGCCAGATGAGGAACAACGGCTGGAAGCTGACCAAGGAGAGATTCAACCTGGAAATAAGGAAGAACTTCCTGATGGTCAGAACGATCAACCAGTGGAACAACCTACCAGCGGACGTTGTGAACTCCAATACTCTGGACATTTTTAAGAAAAAATTGGACTGCCATTTGGCTGGGATGCTATAGGGTTCCTGCTTAGGCAGGGGGTTGGACTTGACCCGCATGGTCCCTTCCAACTCTAACAATAAATAAAAATAAATAAATAAATAAATAAATAAAATAAAAATTTATGTTTTGTTATGTCCTATGTGTTATGTTTGTTTGTTTTTTCTTTTTTTATAATCAATAAAAATTAAAAAAAAGATTTTTATTAATATTTGTTTCCTTGTTGCTTATTTGACCCATAGGACAATCATTAAGCGCTGGACCACATGATTCTTGACAAATGTCTTTTCTAGCAACGTCATTGCTTCAGCTCTGAAAATGAACAGTTGACACGTCCCCATCTCCCGAAATCAAATCAATAACTCCATATAGTTTAGGCATATCATGGTGTGAACATTTAGTTATCTTTTATAACTTCCTCAACATAGTTTTGAATTCATTCTGCAGATTAGCTGTCGCTGCTCTCGTCACTGTCCTCACTTCCTTCTTCGGAGTCATCTTCTTTGGGGGCGCGGCGCAAAGGGTTGGCACACGGGCTGCAACACCATTGAGAACAAAGATATAACGTCTGCAAGATGGGGTCCCAATCAGCCAGGAGGATACCGGGTTAGGGAAGAATGGCAGGGCCTTTACAAGGAAGTCCCCAAAGCAGGGGTGAAACCCTGCAGGTTCTGAAAGGTTCTGGAGAACTGGTAGAATAAATTTTGAACGTTCGCAGAACCAGCAAATACCACCTCTGGCTGGGCCCAGAGTGGGGTGGGAATGGAGATTTTGCAATATCCTTCCCCTGGAGTGGAGAGGGAAGAGGGATTTTGCAGTATCCTTCCCCTCGAGTGGAGAGGGAATGGAGATTTTGCAGTATCCTTCCCCTCGAGTGCAGAGGGAATTGGGATTTCGTAGTATCTTTCCCCCACGGATGAAGAGGGAAGGGAGAGTTTGCAATATCCTTCTCCTGGAGTGGAAAAGGAAGGCAGTTTGCAGTATCCTTCCCCTCGAGTGGAGAAGGAATGGAGATTTTGCAGTATCCTTCCCCTAGGAGTGAAGAGGGAGTGGAGATTTTGCAGTATCTTTCTCCTAGGAGTGAAGAGGGAATGGGGATTTTGCAATATCCTTCCCCTGGAGTGGAGAGGGAATGGGGATTTTGCAGTATCCTTCCCCTGGAGTGGAGAGGGAATGGGGATTTTGCAGTATCCTTCCCCTGGAGTGGAGAGGGAATGGGGATTTTGCAGTATCCTTCCCCTGGAGTGGAGAGGGAATAGGGATTTTGCAGTATCTTTCCCCCTGGAGTGGAGAGGGAATGGGGATTTTGCAATATCCTTCCCCTGGAGTGGAGAGGGAAGGGAGATTTTGCAGTATCCTTCCCCTGGAGTGGAGAGGGAATAGGGATTTTGCAGTATCTTTCCCCCTGGAGTGGAGAGGGAATGGGGATTTTGCAGTATCCTTCCCCTGGAGTGAAGAGGGAAGGGAGATTTTGCAGTATCCTTCCCCTGGAGTGAAGAGGGAAGGGAGATTTTGCAGTATCCTTTCCCTGGAGTGAATTGGGATTTTGTAGTACCCTTCCCCCGGAGTGGAGAGGGAATGGGGATTTTGCGATATCCTTCCCCTGGAGTGGAAAGGGGGATTTTGCAGTATCCTTCCCCTGGAGTGGAGAGGGAATGGGGATTTTGTAGTATCCTTCCCCCAGGAGTGGAGAGGGAATGGAGATTTTGTAGTATCCTCCCCCCAGGAGTGAAGAGGGAATGGAGATTTTGCAGTATCCTTCCCCTGGAGTGGAGAGGGAAGAGGGATTTTGCAGTATCCTTCCCCTGGAGTGGAGAGGGAATGGGGATTTTGCAGTATCCTTCCCCTGGAGTGGAGAGGGAATGGAGATTTTGAAGTATCCTTCCCCTGGAGTGAAGAGGGAAGGGAGATTTTGCAGTATCCTTTCCCTGGAGTGAATTGGGATTTTGTAGTACCCTTCCCCCGGAGTGGAGAGGGAATGGGGATTTTGCGATATCCTTCCCCTGGAGTGGAAAGGGGGATTTTGCAGTATCCTTCCCCTGGAGTGGAGAGGGAATGGGGATTTTGTAGTATCCTTCCCCCAGGAGTGGAGAGGGAATGGAGATTTTGTAGTATCCTCCCCCCAGGAGTGAAGAGGGAATGGAGATTTTGCAGTATCCTTCCCCTGGAGTGGAGAGGGAAGAGGGATTTTGCAGTATCCTTCCCCTGGAGTGGAGAGGGAATGGGGATTTTGCAGTATCCTTCCCCTAGGAGTGAAGAGGGAGTGGAGATTTTGCAGTATCCTTCTCCTAGGAGTGAAGAGGGAATGGAGATTTTGCAGTATCCTTCCCCTGGAGTGAAGAGGGAATGGGGATTTTGCAATATCCTTCCCCTCGAGTGGAAAGGGGGATTTTGTAGTACCCTTCCCCCGGAGTGGAGAGGGAATGGGGATTTTGTAGTATCCTTTCCCCAGAGGTGGGGAGGGAATGGAGTTTTTACAGAAACCTTCCCCTGCCACACCAAGCCCCACCCAATGCACCAGTAGTAAAAAAAAAAAATTCACCACTGCCCCAAAGGTGCTTTTCCAAAAGACAACTGCATTTTCTTTGTGGCTCTTTGCTTTTGAAAATATTTCGCTTCTCATTCAAGGAGCTTCTTCAGAACTGACGAACTGAAGAAGCTTTTTGGATGAGAAGCGAAATGTTTTCAAAGTTAAAAAACAAGGAAGTCTACTTTCCTGAACAACCGAACCCCCCGAACCCCCACCCCCACCCCATGAAGGTTAATGTCTCTTCTGACCTTCGGATGCCTTTCTGCAGGGAAATTTGACTTATGGGATGGTTGAAAATTTTTGGAAAGTTTTTAACTTGCTACGATACCTCTTACCTCCTTTTCTTACCTTCTCTCTACTATGAAGCAGCAAAATGGAAGACAGACAATAACCAACATTCCTCCAACGCCAATAGCAAATATTCTCAAAATCTGTACAGGGCCTATTGTGGTTTAATCAACACAAACATGGCTGGCATCTAATCTGTAGCCGAAAAAGTCAACTTTAGACAAACTGGAGAGGTCTTTATAAAGACCTCGTCACAATATTATTATTATTATTATTATTATTATTATTATTATTATTATTATTATTATTATTATTAATAATTAGATTTGTATGCCACCCCTCTCCGTAGACTCGGGGCGGCTCACAATACAATAAAACAGTTCATGACAAATCTAATAATTTACAATTTAAAATAGTTAAAAACCCCATTATGAAAAAGACATACATACAAACATACCATACATAAATTATATAGGCCCGGGGGAGATATCTCAGTCCCCCCATGCCTGACAACAAAGGTGGGTTTTGAGAAGTTTATAAAAAGGCAAGGAGGGTAGGGGCAGTTCTAATCTCTGGGGGGAGCTGGTTCCAGAGGGTCGGGGCCACCACAGAGAAGGCTCTTCGCTGGGGCTCGCCAACCGACATTGTTTAGTTGACGGGACCTGGAGAAGGCCAACTCTGTGGGACCTAACTGGTCGTTGGGATTCGTGCAGCAGAAGGCGGTCTCGGAGATATTCTGGTCCGATGCCATGAAGGGCTTTATAGGTCATAACCAACACTTTGAATTGTGACCGGAAACTGATCGGCAACCAATGCAGACTGCGGAGTGTTGGTGTAACATGGGCATATTTAGGGAAGCCCATGATTGCTCTCGCAGCTGCATTCTGCACGATCTGAAGTTTCTGAACACTTTTCAAAGGTAGCCCCATGTAGAGAGCGTTACAGTAGTCAAACCTCGAAGTGATGAGGGCATGAGTGACTGTGAGCAGTGAGTCCCGGTCCAAATAGGGCCGCAACTGGTGCACCAGGCGAACATGGACAAACGCCCCCCTCGCCACAGCTGAAAGATGGTTCTCTAATGTGAGCTGTGGATTGAGGAGGACGCCCAAGTTGCGGACCCTCTCTGAGGGGGGTCAATAATTCCCCCCCCCCAGGGTAATGGACGGACAGATGGAATTGCCCTTGGGAGGCAAAACCCACAGCCACTCCGTCTTATCAGGGTTGAGTTTGAGTCTGTTGACACCCATCCAGAACATAGAAATAGCATTTAAGACTTATAACCACTTCATGGTGGTTTATGATTCTTTAAGCAGTTTACAGTCATCCTATTGCTCCCAAAAACCTGAGGCTTTATTTGAAGGAAGGATGGAAGGCTGAGTCAACCTTGAGCCCATCAGGGTCAAACTGCTAACAGTCAGCAGAAATAGCCTGCAATACTACATTCTAACCACGGCGCCACCACTAGCCCTTAACTGTACTTGAAGCTCTTCAGTCTTGGGTTCAAAAAACAGTGAAGCATTGGATTTATTTAGCAAAGATACTTAATGACTGGGTGATTTGCATATACAATAATGGAGGGAAAAAAGCATATATCAAATCCTGGAAAGGGTATGGCTAGCTGATGAGAGCTAATTAACTTGAAATAGATCTAGACTAATCTCCCTTCATTTAAATTATCTAGCTTGCCATACCCTTTGCAGGATTTGTACTAAGTTGCTTTACAACTATCCTATCTCAAGGTGTCAGAGAATTTAGTAATTTCTAGAAGGATCATAAGAACCGAGGGAGGATATTGTAGAGGAAAACAGACCAACTGGAGATCCTAACAGCCTATGGATTGGCTTTGATGATATTCTATGCTAGCCATTTCAACAGAAAACTAAGAAGGATACGCTAATCTCAAATCCACCTGGGTTCCTATTCCTAAGAGGTCAATTTAATTTTTACTTAGGAAAGTTACAAACAGCCCTTAAGAGTCATTGTTCCTTCTTCTGGGATGAAAAAAATACCATATTATTTTTTGGATTCTGGAAGTTGAAATCCACACAGATCTTAAATTGGCCAAAATTGGACATCATGATGTAGAAGACCAAAATTGAACACTCCTGATATACAAGATCTCAGCGACAAGGTTGTTGTTGTTGTTTTTTAACTAAGGGGTGACTGGTACCAAATATAATACCTGTTGCGTACAAGTACAGCAATACCTTGTCTTATGAACTTAATTGGTGCCGGAAGGTGGTTCGTAAGGCGAAAAGTTCGTAAGACGAAACAATGTTTCCCATAGGGAACAATGTAAAAGCAATTAATGCGTGCAAGGGGGAAAAAAAAACACAAAATGGCACTCCACTGGGCGCAGCCGCCCGACTGTCACCTTTTAAAACAGCCAGGGGGCTTCTCGGGGTTCTCCTGAACCCGAACTTTTCGGGTTCGGGTTCGGGAGGCCGCCGAGAAGCGCCGCTGCCCGGCTGTCACCTTTTAAAACAGCCAGGGGGCTTCTCGGGGTTCTCCTGAACCCGAACTTTTCGGGTTCGGGAGGCCGCCGAGAAGCACCGCCGCCCAGCTGTCACCTTCTGAAACAACCGGGGGGCTTCTCAGCGTTCTCCTGAATGCCGAACCCGGAAGTTTGGCAAAAGTTCGGGTTCGGGAGAACGCCGAGAAGCCCCCCGGCCAGTGTTCCCTCTAATTTTTTGGGAGGGTGGGTAGAAAAGTATAGTGTCTGAGCGGCAGTCCCTTTGGGACTGGGCGGCACAGAAATAATAAATAAATAAATAAACAAACAAACAAACAAAAAACCCACCCTGTTTTGCCTCAGAGAATTTCAAAATAAAATACTGTACTGTGTGTCTATAACAGTGAGCTCATAATAGGGCAACTCTATCAATATCAAAATACCACTTAAATAGTTGAGCTAGTTTCAAACTAGATTTTGATTTTCTTTCTCTCTTCCTTACTCCCATTCTTTTTCTTTCTCTTTTCCTTCCTCTCTTTTTTCTATCTGTTTCTCTTCCTCTCTCTCTCCTTCCCTCTCACTCGTTCCCTCTCGGCTTCTGGGCAGGTTTGGAAAACTCTGAGTTGATGATGATTTTTAAGTGAGCGATTGCTCACTGCTCAGCTTAGAGGGAACTATGCCCCCGGCTGTTTTAAAAGGTGACAGCCGGGCAGCAGTGCCCAGTGGAGCGCCATTTTGCAGTCTGCGGTGGGTTTGTAAGCCGGAAAAAGTTCGTAACAAGAGGCAAAAAATTTCCGAATCCCGGGTTCGTATCTCGAGATGTTCGTATCACGAGGGGTTCGTATCACGAGGTACCACTGTATTAGTCCTGTATGCAAGACATTCTGTACCTCACCTTGAAATTTATTAAAGCTAGAGGTATAACATTTGGATCCGTTAAGTCCTTCTTTAAACGATAATTTGAGTCTTTGACTTATCCCTACAGAGCATATTTAAGTCGATAAAGAAGATACATGGGACAAAAGGCCACTTACGGTCTTCAAATGGAGTATAGCAGTCTAATTGAATGAATTTTCTGGAAGAAACACAACATTTGTGTTCTAGGCACAATGTCTGGTTGATGCGTTCTCCAGCTTTACAAGCCATGGCTTTCTGACTTCCTCTGGGCCAGCATGCTTTCAGAAAGACAACAGGAGTTGTAAGATTTGGATCTCTCTCACATCCAGTCCAGACAATGTTATGCATTAGCCTCCCGTAAACCCATATCTCTTGAAACAATGTGTGTGGAATTGTTACGAGGGTCACCCAGAAAGTAATGCACCACATTTTTATTTCTCAGCCTACAGTAATGGTACGAAGGCAAAACTTTAGATATACATTACAGTGGTACCTCTACTTATGAACTTAATTTGTTCCGTGACCAGGTTCTTAAGTAGAAAAGTTTGGAAGAAGCAATTTTTCCTATAGGAATCAATGTGAAAGGAAATAATGCGTGCGATTAGGGAAACCACAGGGAGGGTGGAGGCCCTGTTTCCTCCCAGGGGATTCCTAGAGAGGCCCCAAGGAGGCTTCTCCCTGCCTTTTCTGGCCCTGTTTCCTCCCAGGAGATTCCTAGAGAGGCCCCATGGAGGATTCTCCCTGCATTTTCCGGTTAGTTTTCTAGATAAGAATTGGGTGTTCAAGATTTTTTTGTCTCTTCTCAAGAACCATTTTCCACTTACAAACCCGAGCCTCCGAAACTGTAACCGGAAAAGGCAGTGAGAAGCCTCCGTGGGGCCTCTCTAGGAATCTCCTGGGAGGAAACAGGGGCAGAAAAGGTGGGGAGAAGCCTCTGTGGGGCCTCTCTAAGAATCTCCTGGTAGGAAACAGGGCTGGAAAAGGTGGGGAGAAGCCTCTGTGGGGCCTAAGAATCTCCTGGTAGGAAACAGGGCTGGAAAAGGTGGGGAGAAGCCTCTGTGGGGCCTCTCTAGGAATCTCCTGGGAGGAAACAGGGCTGGAAAAGGCGGGGAGAAGCCTCTGTGGGGCCTAAGAATCTCCTGGTAGGAAACAGGGCTGGAAAAGGTGGGGGGATAAGCCTCCGTGGCGCCTCTATAGGAATCTCCTGGGAGGAAACAGGGCTGGAAAAGGTGGGGGATAAGCCTCCTTGGTGGCTCTCTAGAAAACAGGGCCTCCACCCTCCCTGTGGTTTCCCCAATCGCACACATTATTTGCTTTTACATTGATTCCTATGGGAAAAATTGCTTCTTCTTACAAACTTTGCTACTTAAGAACCTGGTCACGGAACGAATGAAGTTCGTAAGTAGAGGGACCACTGTATAATTCTTAAGCAGCAAGTGGGGATCTACTGCTTCCTTTAGGCAACACACCCAAGAAGTGAAGGAACAATTTGTAGTAATTTTGCGCCCTGATAACTGGACGTCGAAGAACAAGTGCAGCTGCATAAGTTCTCTCTTTACAGGGAGAGGCTGAATTAATTCTCACTTGGCAAAGCCATCTATTGCTGGCTCGAATGAATTTCTGTTGCCAAAAGTTTAGCACAATGAAGACTGAATTCATTCTCACTTTGAAACACCCCATGGGAGCAGAAGCCATTCATCATTCATTGCCTTTCTATTGGCTTTTACCACCGTGGATAAATTCCCTTTTCAGAATTATCCACTGCAGTGTCAAGGAGAATCTTCTCAGGGGTCTTAACCAAGTTGGCTGGGAAGGAGGAGGAAGCAAGGCCCAGCTTCAGCCAGGCTCCAAAACACACTTCAAACTTGTTGTGTGTATCCAAGGAGACTTGGCATTCAGGGCGAACTGCTTTCTGTTTGACACGAGGCCAAGAGACTGGGTTAAGGAGAAGGAGTAAAATTGAACGGGTCCAAAGACGGGCTACAAAAATGGTGCAAGGTCTTAAGCATCAAACTTATCAGGAGAGACTTCATGAACTCAATCTGTAGAGTCTGGAGGACAGAAGGGAAAGGGGGGACATGGTCGAAGCATTTTAATGTTAAATGGTTCAATAAGGTTCAGGGGGGGAAGTGTTTTTAATAGGAAAGTGGACACAACAACAAGGGGGCCCAATCTGACTTCAGTTGGGGGAAAGATCAGAAGTGACATGAGAAAATATTATTTGGCTGAAAGAGTAATAGATGCGTGGAACAAACCTCGAGCAGACGTGGTTGGTAAATCCACAGTAACTGAATTTAAACCTGCCTGGGATAAACATCTATCCATCCTAAGATAAAATACAGGAAATTAAGGGCAGACTAGATGGACCCTGAGGTCTTTTTCTGCCATCAATCTTCTGTTTCTATGAGAGCAAATTCTTGTGGATCAGTCTTATTTTCTGCTCTGAAACCTGAATTCTTTACAGATAGTCTGTGTATCTTTCAAGAGTCACAAACCCAAGTTTGGCGAAGGAGTAACCTCGAGGCGCACTTACTCAGAGGATTGAAGAAGTTCTCCACCTTTTGAGATATGGTTTCTGCTTTTGTCCTCGGCTCAGTAGGAACCACGTAGGATTCATTTCGAACTTCTAACGCTGGCAATGAAAAACCTGAAGAATTGGGAGTTCAAGAAATTGTAAAGTGTGCCATTTGTCTACATCAGGAGTAGGCAAAGTTGGCTCCTCTATGACATGTGGACTTCAACTCCCAGAATTCCTGAGCTAGCACGATTGTCTCAGGAATTCTGGGAGTTGAAGTCCACAAATCATGGAAGAACCAACTTTGCTTATCCCTGGTCTACATCAAACTTTTGCATCTATTTGAATTTAAGCCTGGCCTAATCTAGGACCTAACGACTTTAGCCATCAAGATTTCCATTTTTGCTGACTAAAGACGTGAACGAAACAAGATGGGAGTTCTTAGGTAAATCCTGTGGTGTGTTTAGATTTGTGCAGGGTGTAATCCTTTTGTGAAAACCAGTGTAAAGTAACAGCAGTAGATCTAAATCCAAACTTCGCAGCACATTCAAATTACTGAAAGCACAATTCTGATAGAATGCTTGCTATGAGGTTTGATATGAATTGCAATCCTGAATTTGTTAATGTGGGGGGATTTGAAAAAGCACAGAGAAATATTGATTTTCAGATCTGTTAAAAGTTTGCTTTGACTACATTTAAGGACCTTATGGCACGTTGAGGGATCTAGAGAAGTCAAAAAAGTCAATAGGGCAGCCAGACCTATGTGACCAATCGTATGGTCACAATCACAACTTTTGAGACATAACTCCTGCCATACAGAGTTAAAGTCACCCGTTGTGTGACTTTAAAAAGTTGTGGACCAAGTTATTAAAATTAAGTAGAATAGGGAAGGGTCAGTTTCATGTAATGGACACATGTTCAAGATATCTCATCCCTCTTAAGCCACATTTTTAACTACGCTGGTGCACATCAGAACACTGTGCAAATTGTTTAAGGTCCTTACTTTTCAGCAGCACTGCAAATTTCAACTATGTTTTATTTTTCTTTTATGTATACTAAGAGCATATGCTCCAAGGACAAATTCCTTGTGTGTCCAATCACCAATAAAGAATTCTAATTCTATTCTGAAGATGGAAAGGTTTCAGGGAAGCAACGGGTGACCAAATTCATTAAGTTTTGCTTACAAAGTCAGCTTTGTAATACTCACTTAGATTGACTGCCTGAAATAATACGCACAAATATTTGGCTAAAAGCTGGAGTGCAACCCTCATTATTGGTATCATTCCTGAAACGACAGCGAAACACCCCCACCCCATCCCCAGGCCCATAAACATGCATTAGGAAATAAAAATAGACAACAGGAGTTAGATTTTTAGTATCACAAAGAATTGACCCAAAGAATCAATTTCTTGTTTTTCTGTTCTATGACAGATTGAGTTGGGTAGCCATTCCCCAACAATATAGCCTTTAGTAACTTCTAGCGAACGTAAAAGTTTCTACAATTCCTACAGACAGGGTTGTAATGTCAGGTCACATTAAACTTGTGGTGGGGACTTTGGCACTCATCAATTACGACAGTCTAGTATTTCTCCAAGGTACAAAGTTAACAATGAAATGAAGAACAAAGGTCTACTTTAATTCAAGGTTTTGAGAGATCACCATTTAAAAAACCAACCCCACTAATATAAATGCCAATACTGTTGTCTATTGTGAGGTAACCTGCTCTATCCCTACCTTCAGATTCACACTTCAACCCACCTGGTATTTTTCTCCAGCCTTTGTAACCACGTGCCCAATAAAGAGGCATGGGGGAACTATGAAAGATCCATCACTATGGGGATCCTTATTGTGACTTACTCCTTGGGAAAGGAGGGGCTGAAAGTGTTGAATTGTCATAAGACTAGGGGCAAGCTGAGGCAGTTCCAAATGGGCCAGACCACAATTTCTGACTGATTGGAAATTCTAGGTAGCCATACCTGGAAGACAACTGGTTAGGGGGAGCTACAAGGGGATTTGTTTGGTCCCATAGGGTTAGCACCCTTCATTCTGGAAGGAAACACCAATTAGGCATTCAGTCTGCATTAGACAACATAAATACGAAGGAAAAGAAGTACAGAGTAAGTAACAACTTACCCCGAACAACTGGAATATTCTAAAGAGCTACTACAACAGAGTGGTTGTCCCAAAGGTATTTTTTCCGAAAGGCAATGGGCACTTTCTTGGTCATTTTGAAAAAATCCCAAGAAGGTACCAGTTTGCCTCTTGGAAAAACATCTTTGGGACAATCCTGATCTGGTTGATTGAGAAACTCCATAGATGCACAACAGAATGGCAATTCTCAAAATTTCCTTTGAAATGTCAAGTGTAACAAACAATTCAGAAGGTCCATCAAATTCCTTCAATAAGATGGAAGACCCTGAATTTATTCATTTTATTTTATTAGATTTGTACGCCGCCCTTCTCCAAAAACTCGGAGCGGCTCACAGAAAATTTGCATGGATTTGAATCTATTTCTTCTCTGCAGCCTCTTTCAAGACTGCAAAAATTTTAAACAAGGAGATAGAGGCCACTTTTCCATCATGATTCAAACAATGCTATGCCACTATTAAAGGCAGCCTTTAAATCTGTTGGGTGATACTCGGTGGAGTATAGAAAATGGCTATAGATACTATTTACCATTAGTCGTAGAGCCTACTAGAAATTAGGAGTCACCAAATTAGAATTAAAAATTAAATAAATAAGAATAAATATTTGAAGAATTATAAGATAGAATGAAATAGTTTATATTATAACTAACTTAGAAGTGTTTACCTTCTTTTTTCTGTATTACTAATATTTTATCTATCTCCTTTTATATATATAAGTATATAACATTTTAAAACATAAAGAAATTCAATTAATAAGTTTAATATTAAAAATATAGAATTAAATTCAATAAGAATGTAATTCACATGTGTGGTATTTCTGCATGGATCTGGTAATAGTTAGGGTTTTTATATTCTGTATTAGTTAGACTTCTACGACAAGCGGAGCAATGGCAGCTCCTTAAATGTTCAATGTTGTATGTCTCTGTTTGTCCTTTTTTGAAAATAATAAAAATATTAAAAAAAGAAAAGAAATTAGCAGTCACCAACACAATGCAGGATTGTCTTACTTCGGTGTAAAATATGCTTACTGATGTCGTGTTTTAGAACTTGGAACAAATTAGCACAATCACAATATGGTCACCCCTTTTCTCTCTCCTCACAATTATCTTTTCTCTAGTGCTAGTGAAAAAATAGGAAACAAACCAGCCAATTCAGTTGTGTGCCTGGAAAAGTGCGATGTCTAATTTGTACTTGACTTGAATCTCGTGGCCATTCAAAGATATCTTTCAATCTTAAAAAAAAAACCTTTTATTTTTTTGTTTTTGTTTTCAAAATAATTGTAATTTATTAGACCATATGTGAGGTTACCATTAAGGAAGTGAGCCCAAACATCAGACATTTGCTGCACTTTCAAACCCTTTGTAACACGCATGATTCTCAAAATGAGTCTTACATTTGGATTTACAATTTGTTTTTAAAATGTACCAATACTTAAAAACAGCGAATTTTTTTTAAATTGAAAGGGATACACATTTAAAGCACAAAAATACTGCAAAAATGTCATTTGAAAATGGTGATTAATCTGTTAACAGTTTTAGTTAAGTCAAATCTAGTTAGCACCTTACTGAAGTCAGTCTTGAGTGTAAAATTAGTGCATATAATAGCAAACATGTACGTTTTGACCAGTAGCCCCATTCTTGAAATTGAAAATATTTCAGTTTTCACACTTCTGGAATAAACAATGTTTCCAATTTCAACACAAGGAAAAAAAAAAACAGGTTCCTGCTTCAAGTTGATTTGTTTAAAGCAATCATTTATAAAGATTGCATCAACATCAATTAGCAGAGGAAGATCCAACTTTATTGAAACTGCTTGCATACAAAATATATTGCACTATAACCAAACAAATGTCAACATAAAATCCAATCTGTTGTAGCTAATATGTACAGAGAATATTGCCCAAGAGCAGTTACATTACAAGGTCATTCTACCTTGGTTAATTATCTACAGTATTTTAAACCAAACAGCTTACAGATGATGTGTGTAAGGTACCAATTTCAGTTTTCAAATATTATACATTCCCCCAAAATAAATAATTAGAAATCAACATTTAATGCTTGGCAATATTTAAGACTTTTTAAAAAATATTTGTTAAGTTGTGTGCAGTTTGTTGCCATTTTTATATGCAGGTAAAACGAAAAAGCACAAAAACGAACAAAAACCCAACACAGACTGGGGCTGCGGTTTGTGCAATTCTGTACACAATCAGCAACGTTCCCAATTGGAGTAATTTTAATAAGAACAGAATAGCTTAAAATGAAATGTCCTACTGTGTTTTTATTTTTGCATGTAAAATTTCATTCATGATCGGAAATAAAAAGCATGCCTCACCCCCAATTACGGACACACTAAACCTTACACCAACTTCGATTACAAGTTTTTAAACTACTTGTGAACGAGATCTTAAAAAATTGATCTATATCCAATGCTGTTCAAAGTACAGTATATCCCTGAATTTTACGAAGATCCGCATAAAACACCATCATTTTCCTATCCCATCTGAATTTAAATATCAAAACCGTAGGGGAAGTTTAACAACAACGACAATGAGAACAACAAAAAACCCACCCTTTTTAAATTGGTCCTCTGGCCACAGAGCTGGCACGCATTATGAACAGGTTCTGCTTTGTTCCTTCGGTAACCATTAAACTGTATTGTCACTATTGGGAGTATGCATTTTTTAAAAAAACAAACAAAACAAAAACCCCCAAACCCCCTCCCTGACTAAAAAGGGGAAAACATAAACAAATAAAGGGGGGGGGGGGGGAAGCCACCAGGAACATGATCTGCCTTTATCTTCAGTGCAAAATAGGTTTCTATCCTATAAACAGCCTAACAATGTCGCTGCGAGGAAAAAAAGTTATGGAAAGCATGCATTCTTCTTCTAATAAAGTACTAACTGTTGGAGAGGTTTTGCTACATATATATTGTACATTTACAGTTCCTATTCAGATGTCTCTGCCTGAAGAGGGTACAGGTGGGGGAGCCCACCGTGGGCTTTTTTCCAGGTGAGGTGACCCAGAGTTCAGGTCTCCCTGCTCAACCCAGAGAAAACTGGGTGCTGAGAGGTTTGGGGCAGGTACCTGTGAAGACCTGGAGCCGAGCTCTTAAGGAGGATTCCTGCGCCCTTGAGCAGGTCTAGCCACCTGAACGTTAAACAAGAGTTCAGCATTTCCAATAAATCTTCCCTGATTTCTGCTTCCAAAAGAGAATATTCCTACCTGCCAAGATATAAAAAAGGCACATACCGTACAACTTTTTTTTTTTTTGCTAATGGAAATGACAATTTAGTTACGTTACACTGAGAATCCGGGTTCACCGAAATACTGGAGGGGGGGGGGGGAGGTGAACCGAAAAGTATGTGTGAACTGACCCAGGACGTAAAAAGCATAGCGTCAATTTTACTTTTCTGTTTATTTATTTATTTAAAGTGAGGTGGTTTTAATAGATTGAAAACAGAAGCCCAATTTGATTACCGCAAACACTTATTTTATTCTGAAAATTGAAATTTAGCAGTGATTTTGACCAGATGCGTTAAAATGGTACAACTGAACAGAAATACCAATGCACAGTTCAGTATTTTTTTTAAAAAAAAAACAAACAAACAAGAGGAATTATTTCATTGTTTGAAGTGCAATATGTACTTAAAAGCATTTTGTTTTGTCTTGGTTTTTTTCAGAAGTTCAAGGTAATTTTAATGCAAGTATAATGTCTTATTTTTTTTAAAAAAAAAAGAAAACTGCATACTGCTGATGTTAAAAAAAGGCTAACAGAACTTTTTTTTTGTTTTTTTTGTGTGTTTTTTTGTTTTTTAATATTTCATGCCCTGCCGCCCTCTTGCCTACTATTTGTCTTTGGCCTAACAAAAGTTTCTCTAATGTGGAATAAGATTTACTGGAACAGTTTAGGAAATACGACTTCTGGAGCTATGCAGTTTAGGGCACGCCATTCACCAACGGTTGCTGGCTTTCTCCGCTGTCCGGTTTTTCTTTCTTCTGGTTACGATCCTTACCCGTCCGCAGCCGGCTAGCTTCGCTGGAGGTATTCTGTAAGGTTTTAGTGTGGACACTCCTTTCATTATTGCAGTCAATTCTGATCTGAAATAAGTTACAGTTACATAAAAGCATACCCCTTGTGTTGTGGTTAGCTCTGGCCCAGCTCCTGCCCCAAGGACTGTGGATGTGGGGGAGACATCCACATGCCGCAGGCCTGTTTTGCCCCCCCTGGTGGAATCTGCTGATGAAGGCTCCTCTGACCAAGAAGACATGAGTGACAGGGAGGAGAGTGGGGCAGACAGCTCAGAAGGAGATCAATTATCTAGTTCCTCCTTGGATTCAGAACAAGAGTTAATGATACAGCCACGCATGCGGAGAGCGACGCATAGGCAACAACAACTGAGATATTATTATCAAAGAAAATGAGGCCACCTGTGCTTGGGTGGGGCTGTGGTCATTAGTGAGGCTGCTATAAATAGCAGCCTGTGGGTTTGGCCATTGTGGAGGATTATCTGATCGTTGTGTTTCGTGACTGCTTTGCTGACTTCGACCTTTGTATGCTGATTTTTCCCCGCTTTGAAACTAAACCAGAGCAAAGTGTGTTTCACTTTGTGAAAGAAGAAGGACTGTGAATTGCCTCACAGCTGCAAGCTAAGTATCACAGAACTGATAAGGGACTTGTACAAATTACCAGTTTGTTTGGAGATGAGTGCTCTTTGCTATACCAAAAGAGGGCTTGGTTTAAGTGAATTTTCCTTATAAAGAACATTGTTTTGAATTTTCAAACGTGTGTGTGTCTGAAATTTGTACCTGTGAATTTTTGGGAGGAGTCTACCAGAGAGCCCGACAGAACACCTTGGAACCACTGGGGAACGCCCACCCAGAGCTGCTACAGGGGACTTAAAAATTAATAAAGCAATAATAACAGTTTTCTCCTCCTCCGAGTGAAGTAGACTCTGGAAAAATATATACTCATTAAGGGGCCTGCCACTTGAATCTTATGAAGTGCCATTTCACAGTTGAGCTGGAGCTCTCTTCTCACATTGCGGTCAGCTCTGCAGACGATGAGGGAGAGCCTGTCACATAAACTCAGGAAGCAAACGGTCACACCATGATTTCTAGCTGTCCCTGCTCGAACTGTGGCCAGGGTGAATGACTATGTTCGTCCACTCTGAGTACTGAGTCGTAACTGGGACTCCAGGAAAGGCGGAGCACTTAAATTGCAATTAAGAGACTCAGTCCTCATCTGACTGGACGAGGTCAACCTGTCCTGGATGATAGTTCCACTCACTATGGAGAAATTGCTGGATTATACACAATATAACAGATATACAATGTACATTGTGTAAGTTATTATTTTGCTCAATATAAACAGGAACAATTAACTTTAAAATAAATGATGGGCTGGGCTTTATCTGAATATGTAGGACTTCAACTGATCCCCTTCCAGGGTGTCCAGGGGGGAAGCATTTTGTAATTCCCTGCTATTTCCCTGTAACTTGCGATCTAGTTAAGGCATGGTGGTAGATGACATCATACCAAACGGCTAAGCCATGGAGAAATATCAGTAGCTGCCACAGTTATGCTCATTTTTGCTTGTCTCTGCCAGGCGTTTTTTTTTCTTAACATGATTTTTCTCTGACTTTTAAACATTTTAATAGGTTTTTTCCCCTGATTTATTCTATTTTTTCTTGAATTCCCTGATAATTCCTGATATTTCCTGAACTGCCGATTTCCCTGATTTTCGTTTTCCAGGTATGCTGGACACCCTGCCTTTGCCCAAAATACAGATAACAGTTTGTTTAATGACCGTTTAAAGTTACAATGGTACTGAAGTGACTTATGATTGCTTTCCACCCATATATTTGCAACTGATTCGTCTATTTCTGATGGTTGCAGTGTTCTGGTCATGTGATTCAGTTAACGACCGTGACCAGAAAAGCCGCAAAGGGGGGAAAAACTCACTTAAGAAATGTCAGGTTTGCCAACATAAATTTTGGGCTCACATCAGGGTCATAATTCGAGGACTATCTATATTCCAAAATATTGCTTTTAATGTTCTGGGAAGTGGGCAAATTAAAAACCTGAACAGAATTAGAATAAAGACAGCTAAAGAGTGATGTAGGGACAACAGACTGCAAGGAAGGGGAACCCCCCCCCCCCCCCACAGAACACACACTGCAGGTAAACAAGTTTCATTTATGTATCAGTAAAGAGACAAAACTTACCTGAAGTGAGCCATCTGTTCTCCCTTTAGCATCTCTTGAGTTGCGTTGACGGTTGTCTGTCCTTGACTGGTCCTCATTTCCTGCATGTCAAATTTGGATTTTAGAAAGGTGACAAGAGTTAGGCTGTCTCTCAATCTTTGGCTGGGTTTTTTTTTTTGTTGGCCATTTGATCAATATTCTCTGGGCACTATTGTAGTATACAAGTTAACACAAATATTACTATCATCTATGGAATTCTCCCTCCCCCCCCCCCTTTTCATCAATACGTTGCATTTGAAGCTGCCTGGGAAATACCCAATTACGTGTCAACCTGTAAGTGTTGTTTAAAAAAAAAAATATTTTATATACACAAAAACTTGACATGACATAACATACAAACATATAACCTTAGGAATCCAACTTCCTATTTTAATGATAGTTAAAGATCAGTACAAAATTTCAGAGTCTTCAGAGAGGGGCGGCATACAAGTCTAATAAATTATTATTATTAATTATATACATTTATTGTAGATATTTACATTTCTAATTCATTTCAGTATCCATTTCCTCTATATATTTGTCAGTACAACTTATTTACTAAATCCTTACTTATAAGCCTGTAAGTGTTATTAATGCATAATTATTGGATGTTTTCGCTTCAACGGCTGTTTTGCAGATAAGCAATTTTTCTTGCCACCCCTCCTCCCCTTTGCTGAGAAGACCTGCCTGGTCTGTGGCAGGTGACTGAGAATTCTATCTCCTCCTACATCATCCTGTTTAAAAGGGCTTTAAATTAAACATTGCTGGCAATCTCAGAACAGGCGGGGGTCTTGTTTCAGAGGGATCCCAAAAGGTCTCTACAAAAACTTCAGATCGTGCAGAATGCAGCTGCGAGAGCAATCATGGGCTTCCCAAGGTATGCCCATGTTACACCAACACTCCGCAGTCTGCATTGGTTGCCGATCAATTTCCGGTCACAATTCAAAGTGTTGGTTATGACCTATAAAGCTCTTCATGGCACCGGACCAGATTATCTCCGGGACCACCTTTTGCCCCACAAATCCCAGCAACTGGTTAGGTCCCACAGAGTGGGCCTTCTCCGGGTCCCGTCGACTAAGCAATGTCGTTTGGTGGGACCCAGGAGAAGAGTCTTCTCTGTGGCGGCCCCGACCCTCTGGAACCAGCTCCCCCCAGATATCAGAGTTGCCCCCACCCTCCTTGCCTTTCGCAAGCTCCTTAAAATCCACCTCTGTCGTCAGGCATGGGGGAATTGAAATTTTTTCCCTTCCCTCTAGGCTTATAGAATTTATACATGGTATGTTTGTATGTATGAGTGGTTCTTTAAATTGGGGGTTTTTAGATTGTTTTTAATATTAGATTTGTTTACATTGTCTTTTTATATTGTTGTTAGCTGCCCCGAGTCTTCGGAGAGGGGCGGCATACAAATCTAATAAATAATAAATAATAATAATAAAAACCACCTGCAGGAGAGAGAGCTTACCTTTGAACCCTCCCCGGCCTCTTCCTCCTTGGCCACGCGCGCCGCCTCCTCTGCGCCTTCGCCCATCCCCTCTGCGCAGGTAGCTGTCTCGCTCTTCTTCTGCCGGCGCTAAGGACCAGTCGCTGAGCTCATCTCTGTGATCAGACTCTGTTTCAGAAGCATTGGATGCTTCAGAGTTAGTTCCTATCGAAGAGTTTGAAAAAACCAAGACATACCACAGGCCATTTTTATGAGGTTTTTTTAGAAAAACCACCCCAAAACAACTACCAGGTGAAACTGGTTTCCTGTTGTAATGTTTTACAGTGGAAGGGGGGAAAATTTGGTATTGTTATCACTGAAATATTGTGTTTGAAAGTTTTAGCACTTCGGGTTGAAAACCATCACGGGCAGCAAAGATTCATGGGATATATGGGATAAACTAAAATTAAATGAGCCAGGTGGCAAGCATGGAGGGAGCCCCACTTCTGGGCAGAAATCACTTTTCATCTTTATAGGTCATTTGCATCTTCAGATCGGCTCAGCCTCCCCATTTTTAAAAATTTCATGTCAGGATCGGGGCGCACCTGATTGCAATATTCCAAATTGCAAAGAGAAGAACTGTAGCAACGTCAACCACGTAAAACTGCTTAGTCATGATGAATATGCAGTTTGTAATGTAATCCGATTGGCTGACAAAAGTACATTTACATAATGCACCTTTGCATTGGTGCGGCCTGTGGCTTGGCTTGAAGGTATTGTGGCTTAAAGTGGCTTGTGAATTAGTGTGGCTCGCTCGTGGTGGCTGAAGACTTGTAGTTGAATAGTAGCTAGAGAATTGTGAGTACTTTGTGTAGTAAGTGCCAGAGGGGTAGCTACAGTGTAAATAGAAACATAGAAACATAGAAGACTGACGGCATAAAAAGACCTCCTGGTCCTTATACTATTTCCTGTATTTTATCTTACAATGGATATATGTTTATCCCAGGCATGTTTAAATTCAGTTACTGTGGATTTACCAACCACGTCTGCTGGAAGTTTGTTCCAAGGATCTACTACTCTTTCAGTGAAATAATATTTTATAATAGGTTTGCTATGAAGGAAGTAAATATTTTCCTAAGAAACTCTGCAGTACTTGTCTTCAATTATCTTCAAGACAGAGGCCCCTGATATCCTGGTCTGAGGCAGGCTGCTTAGCTGCTTAGGCTACCTGGGTGGGCTAGCTTCTGCAAAACGTCACTCCAACATTCCAGAACTCCAAAACAAAGTCTTCCGTGCTACCCACCTGAAGCGTAGCCTGGGCCGCGCCTGCTGTGGCCTCGGTTCCTGTAAGGTCGGCCACCCCTTCCGAGACCGGGACCGTCGTCAGCCATATACACCTTTTCTTTATCAGGGCGATTCGGAGGTGGTCTTGATGTGGCCCCGATCTGTCGAAGCTGTTCGTCAATCTGCAACCTCTCCAAACAGAGCTGATCTACTTCCTGGGGTGGGGGAAGAGAGAAGAGGCAATTGGCCAGAAGCTGCGGTTATACTAAGGATTGTCATGTGTCTTGTTTTGTTTTAAGGCACAGGACTTCATTTAGGAGTGAATACAAACAGTGAGAACTAGTAGAAAAAAAACACCATCTTTTTAAGGACTCCATAATCCCTTGTGACATGGAGTCTGGGCAACTGAGTGGAGCTAAGCAGAGCGCTTTAATGGCCCGATGCCCTTCCTGTTGCCAATGCGGAGTTATATTCAGCAGATATAATCTCAACGTTCCCAGAGATAGAGATATCTGCCTCTAACTAGGATCGAACTCACAGCCTCCTGATTGCAGGGTGCCCAGGGGGAAAGCATTTTGAAATTCCCTGACATTCCTCTTTAACTTGCGATCTAGTTAAGGCGCGGTCATAGATGAAGTCATACCAAATGGCTTAGCCGTGCAGAAATATCAATAGCTGAGGTTGTTGTTGTTGCCAGAGTTATGCTCATTTTTGTTTGACTCTGCCAGGCAGCACGATCTGGGGTTTTTTACCATGATTTTACCCTGACTTTTAAACATTTTAATAGAGTTTGGTTTTTTTCACCTGATTTATTCAGGTTTTTTTCACTAATTTCCAGATAATTCCATTTTCCAGGTTTGCTGGACACCCTGTGATTGTGAGGCAAGGCCTCTACCTCTAGGCCACTGCACCACTCTAATCAATTTAACAGATTAACAGAGTTGGAAGGGACCTTGCAGGTCATCTAGTCCGACCCCCTGCCCATGCAGGGGATCCTACATCTACCTTTACCCTACGATCGAACTCACAACCTCCTGATTGTGAGGCAAGAGCTCCACTTCGAGGCCACACTCAAGGCTGAAAGAATGAAAGAGTTAAATGATGTTGCATGACACCTGGAAGCCAGGTAAGCCGGTACAATGCTCACCTTTAAATAATTGAGGTGGTAATCCAAAAGAACGGTGGCGTTTGTGATGCTGTCCTTGGTTCCCACGAAGACAAACGGGACCATTCCCTAGAAAGCAAATCCAGAATCAAATGGCTTCGATGACACCATCCCTGCCACTCTAGGGTCAGCCCTAAATGTACAGGTGGCCCGACTTACAACATCTCGTTTAGTGACCACTCAAAGGCACTGGGAAAAAAGGGATCTTTTTTCATTTATGACCACTGCAGCATTCCCACCGCCATGGAGTTTACATTCAGGTGCTTGGCAACTGACTTGTATTGATGATGTTCGCAGTGTCCAGGGGTCACATGATGCCCTTTTGCGACCTTCCGACAAGCCAAGTCAATGGAAAGCCATTCACTTAACCACCGTGTTGCCAATTTAAGAATGAAAGCAATTCACTTAACTTACGCGAACTGCACTGGATTCCAGTCGGTCTCCGAACCCAATTCAAGGTGTTGGTTATTACCTTTAAAGCCCTAAATGGCTCAGCCTTTCGTAAGCTGCTTAAAACCCACCTCTGCCGCCAGGCATGGGGGAACTGAGATACACTTTCCCCCTAGGCCTTTAAAATTTTATGCATGGTATGTCTGTACGTATGTTTGGTTTTTATATAATGGGTTTTAACTGTTTTTTAGTATTGGATTATACTGTTTTGTTACTGTTGTTAGCCGCCCCGAGTCTGCGGAGAAGGGCGGCATACAAATCCAATAAATAAAATAAATATTTACAGGACCGCCTCCGACCTCATTGTGGCCAGTAAGGGCCCACAGAATCAGCCTTCTCCAGGTCCCGTCTGCCAAGCAATGCCGGTTATTTATTATTATTATTATTATTATTATTATTATTATTATTATTATTATTATTAATTAGATTTATATGCTGTCCCTCTCCGAGGACTCGCAGCGGCTTACAACATATATAAAGTGGTATACATTGAGATACGGTTAACATTAGATTAAAAGTTACATTTAAAAGCTAAAAAACCTATTAAAAATACACACATATCTGTTCAAACATTCAAACAAATTCATTATACATTCATTGACCAGGGGGCAGAATCTATTAACCCCAAGCTTGGCATCATAGGTTGGTGGGGCCTCGGGGAAGAGCCTTCTCTGTGGTGGCCCCGACCCTGTGGAATCAACTGCCCCCAGATCTCCTCCCTACTGTTCTTAAGACCTGGCTTTTCCGGCAGGCCTGGAATTAGATTGAATGCTGTGTGCGCATGGTTCTTTTAAAAATATTATTTTATTGTTATTATATTACTGACTTAATTGTGCAATTTTGATTGTATTTTAATGCTATTGTATTTATTCCACTTGTTAGCCGCTCTGAATCGGCTTTGGATTGAGTGGCATAGAAATACCACAAATAAATGAATGGATAAATAAATGTAGAAAGGAAAGTCGTAAAATGGGACACGAAGCTCACAACAAATTTCTCACTTAGCAACATAAATTTGGGGATTGTAAATTGAGGACTACTTGTAATCTCACTGAACATTTAAGGGCAATGTTTTAAGTAAGCAGGCAAATGCAACCTCTTCACTTCATCAGAGCTCAAAACCGGATCACCTCCAGTCCTCAGGATCTTTCTTACATGTGACAGCCAAGCAATCCAGCCTACATTTTAATTGATACTGGCTAAGATGCAATCCTGCATTAATCCATGATAAACTGCAGTTAATATAACATTTTTATGCATAACATGCATGGAGACAATGGACGGACTTTTTGAAGTGGCACATCTGAATATTAGAGAACATCCCTTAACCTGTTGAGGAACAGGATCAGTTTAGCTGCTTTAAGATCCAAGAGGTCTAGCTATTTAGCTAATATTACACAAGGCAAAACAATGCCGCTTGGCGGGACCCAGGGGAAGAGTCTTCTCTGTGGCGGCCCTGGTCCTTTGGAACCAACTCCCCCCAAAGATTAGAATTGCCCCCACCCTCCTTGCCTTTTGTAAGCTGCTTAAAACCCACCTCTGCCACCAGGCATGGGGGAATTGAGACCCTATTCCCCCTAGGCCTTTACAATTCTATGCATGGTATGTATGTATGTATGTTTGGGGTTTTTTTTTTATATTAATGGGTTTTTAATTGTTTCTAACATCAGACTACTATTGTACACTGCTTTTTTGTTGCTGTTAGCCACCCCGAGTCTCCGGAGAGGGGCGGCATACAAATCCAATAAATAAATAAATAAATAAAGCAGCTCCCGGAAGTGGGTTGTAATAAAAATGTAGACGGTTGTGGAAAATGTGCTTTTCTGCTTTAATGTGAAATATTACAAATGCCACGTACCTCTTCCTGGGGAATATTTTTATCATTTTCAGCCTCGATTCGCACTCTCACCACTCCAGATTTATCCACTATCTCTTGAATGAGCTTTCCATTTTTTCCTATAACCTTTCCTAGAAAGAAGAAAACAGGAAAACATTTCTTCACATCAGAAACATTAGAGGAAAAAAGGGCTGACAAGTTACTTCTGCCAAAAATGCTTCCACATATGCTCAAATATCTGTATCAATAAAGGAAGTCTGTTGCCACAAGGACATCAGACGCTCATGTCCCTTTGATAGGCCTCTTTAAAAACACTCCACTACTTATTTGAAAAAGGATTCAACTTTGAAGGTTTTATTTTCCTATATGCAGAGATAACATCTGTAATTGCAGGAAATATTTATTAAAATGGATTACAACCAATTACTAAATATGCCCCTTAAGATGAGATTTAATTAAGTCTGACAATAACCTCCAGTGTCAATATTGCAAGGAGAAATCTGTGTCCAATTACTGCAGTCACTTCACTTGTCAAAAGATTTTACTCAATTGATGTTATGAAACAAGGATGACATTCAAATCAAATCCTTGTTTTCATGATTGAAAATAAACTTATTTTGTGAAGTATGGCAATTCATTAGAAAAAATGATTAAATTCAGACTTGCAGGATAGGAAACGGAGTAGCAATTATCCTGGGCCAACAGTTCCCTGCAGCCAGTTTGACATATGATTGTAAATCAATATTAAAAGAGTTCTATTTTTTTTAATTTCTTTTTATTGTTTTCATAAATACATATATCACATTTTGTTTATTCAGTTTACAGATCTTGTCCAACTTTTTTACCTGTTACAATCGTTCTTAGTTATGTTAGGTCTTATAAGTAACTCTATCTTAATACTATGCAATAAAGAACAGAATAAAAGCATTCAAAAGATATTTGTTGTTTACGATTTGTACTGCAATTTTGTATCATATTATACAAGAAATTTCTTCTGAATCCATTCGTGCCAATTACACCACATACTTTTAAATTCATTAATTCTATTTCCCTTAAGTAAGTTTGTCATCTTGTCCATTTCTGCACATGAGTATATCTTGTCTATTATTAAGTTTGTACAGGTATTGGGAGTCTGTTCATTTCTCCATGTTTGCGCTATCGCAATTCTAGTAGCTGTGTTTATATGTGTCAATAAGAAAAGTGTTTGCTTAGAGTATGATCTTTTCCAAATTCCAAGAAGCATGCCCTCGGGTGAATATTCTATTTCTTCCTTTGTAATTTCCTTGAGCCAATTGTGAATGGTTTCCCAGATTTTTTGAATTTTAGAGCAGGACCACCAATAAAGGAGTTCTATTAAGCTACAGCTTCATTTTAAGTCAGCCCAAATGATCAGAATTGCTATTTATGTTAGAAAAAAAAAGATAAGATTAAGCACACTGTGGAACTCTCCCCTGATCTTTATTTCTAAAACAATCAGGTTTCAAACACACCTTCTGACTGACTTACCTACTAAGTTTCTTGGGACCTGGATGACATCTTCAGCAAATTCAAGGTAACTTCTGGCTTTCTTCACTGCATCTTGATCCTACGGAGAATGTAAGTGAGTTTGGAATCACTGCAAGTGACTCAAGAGTTGGGGTTATTTCAATGAAAGTAGCCCCGGAAAGGCAACTCACCTCCCCATAAATATGGAATGTACAAGTGTCTTCATCAAGATCGATTGCTGTCACTCCTGGTACCTTCCGGGCTTGCTGGATGTTAGCTCCGTGAGTGCCAATAGCCAGACCCATCAGATCTTCTCGTACAACAAACTGCTCATGAAATCTTGAAGCAAGCTGCCTTGAGCTCTGGAAGGAAGAGGACATTCTGGGTTACCCATAAATGTTGGATATGAAGGCACAAAGAGTCACTTAAAAAAGAAAGAGAATAGGTTGTTCTCTCCTGCTTATTTGCTTATGAGTGTTTTTATCTTTATGGGGTTTCGTTTCACAATGTTTTAGTTTAAATGTTTGACTTCTTTTATCTTTGTATCTATTTCATTGTATTTTTATCACTGTTGTAAGCTGCCCTGAGCAACATACGTTGAAATAATAATAATAATAATAATAATAACAACAACAATAACAATAATAATAATTTGGAATTTTTAAAAGAACATAAGAAGAACCATGCTGAATCAGGCCAAAGCCCATCGAGTCCAGCATTCTGTGTCACACAGTGGCCCACCAATTGTCCATGGGGATTTTGAGCAGAAAGAGAAGACAAAACTCTCCCTTTCCCCTGACCCCCAACAAATGGTACCCAAGGGAACCCTGCCTGCCTAAGCCCACATAGAGGCGGCACTTGGACATCCCTTTCAATAACCACCAATACACTTGACATCCATGAATCTGTCTAATCCTGCCTTGAAGCTATCAAGGCTGACAGCTGTCACGACCTCTTCTGGAAGTGAATTCCACAAACCAGTGACCCTCTGGTTGAAGAAATATTTTCCTTAATTTGTCCTCACCTTCTTTAACAATTACATAAATGACACGGATTAGTATAATCATTGTTCACAACTAATACTTTCACTAGTGCACTGAATTTATTTCAAATATTCACCTGGGGTGGAAATTATATGGATTCTTGGACAGCAACACCTTCCCTAACATAGGTGCCCACCAGATATGTGAATTTAATCCCCCAAATTGCCTAGGTAATGTAATTATTGTTCAGAAATCTAGGAATGCTGATTCTTTAGAAAGCGCCTAGGTTAAGGAAACCTTATAAATTCATCTGAAAAGTTAGGGTAAGGGTGAAATTAGATCAATGTCCAAGTTAGAAGTTAGTTTTCTAAAACACTCATAGTCTTCCTGATAAACAAAATATCAAACTGCAGGTTAAAACAATCTATCAGAACAAAAATCTCTAACTTTCCTCAACGTATTGGAAACCACAACTTTTACCTCTAGTTGTTTGCTTGCTTCTTCATTTCTCATTATCAAGGATAACTTGGTTCGAAGACTTCGAAAATGCATATCAATTAACATATTTGCACGTTTTGTTGTTACTTCGTTAATAGACTAAAAAATTAGAAAGAAGAAGAAAAATCTTGATTAATAATATTGCAAAGCAGAACGTTTGAATTTAACCCAATCTATCCAAAAGGAACTTACCAAAATGATAAGTTGATGGGCCTCAGGATCGTATGTTACAGAAAATCCCCCAACTGCCTTTTTGAAATCTTTGTGTGCAGATTCTTTAGCGCACCTAAAACAACCATTTAGAGCCATGATTAGAGAATGTGCTGCTACTTTGTCCACAGAATCACAACAATAACAAACACAATCCCATGTAGTTTAGAAAGTCATGCTGGCCCTTCACTACTGTGACACATATCAAGCTGAATCACACTGAACTGATTCATAAACTGCTTCTGGGAATTAGCATTTATACTTATATATTTTCATTTGGTTTCATTCAGGTAACCACATAACAATTAAATTGTAGATCAATTCTACTTTTTCACACTGAAAAACATCATCTTTGGCGTCTTCGGAGAGGGGCGGCATACAAATCTAATAAATTATTATTATTATTATCTTTAAAATATTTTAATTAAATGCTAAATAGCTATGCACAGTTGTAATGCATTGTAAAGAACTAAATAGTTTGTAAGTATCTTGTTTGGAAAAAAATGTAATATTCATCTTAAGAATACTGATTAAGACTTTATACGCAGAATAACACAGAATGTTGCACTTACATCTGCCTTAAATCTTCAGGTACATCAAGCTTAATCTTATGAAAAGTATCCTTGGTTGCAGGTTTGTTAGGATTGACAGATCTCAAACGCTCAATTGTGACAATTTCATTGTAGGTAGCATCACAAGCAGCATATTCTATTACATAAAACTAATGGAAAAGAACAAATTGTCCAAGACACTGTATAAGTAGGTAGTGATGTTTTAAAGATTACATTTCATATTTAAAACCCCCACTGCTTACTTTTCGTTTCAAATATTTGTTACAGTAAAACCCTGATTTTATTGGCTAATTAAAGAAAGAGGGGTTTATGAAAGCCGCTTACTCCATTAAATCCAAACAGGATTTTACCCATATATGAAATGGCAAATGGAATTATAGTCACATATATTTCCTGAGTTTCACATACATTAAAAAGTGGAAACGGATTTTACAGATACAGATGCGCAGAGCATACGGAAAGATTTCCACATTGCATCCAAAATCTACTAAATTAAAGGTTTCTTATACTGAAGGTTTAACTATATATTAAAAATCCAGTAAACTAAAAGAGAGACCCATAGCAATTTAAAACAGAGATGCTATGAAGAAGAGCGAAGTATTAAATATATATATATATTCCTACCTCACCCTTTATCATTCTCACTTTAGCCAGCCACCAGCAACATGGTTCCTTTTCGTTAGCCCTGGAATAAACCTAAATAAATAAATGAATAAATCACAGTATAAAACATTGCATTGTTACCCAATAAAATGTTGTCAACTGGTGGAGAAAGAGCACAGTGCAATTCAAATGCCATTATCACACTAAAAAGTTTGTTTTAAAATGAAACATCCAGCAATAATCTTGATTTGTTACATTTCACAGGCCCAGATCTTAATATACCACTAGTGGGGTCAAGTGTTGATTCAAATCACACGACCATGGAGTTCACTTGGCTTTGGGCTATTCAATTTTCCTTAGGATTGTGAAGCTAAAATGAGGAGAGACACCAAAGTATATCAGAGTATACCTCGAGTTCTTCAGAAGGCAGAAAATAAATGAAAAGGGGTGCCTAGAGTGTCAATAATTTTAACCTTCTTTAAATTGCTCCTTGAATGCACACCACATGCAGTAAATTTTAATAACTGCCTTCAGAAGTTGTGACTGTCACAACACTGGAAGTTTTTAAGCTAGATGTTGGATAGCCATCTGTATGAAGTAGTGTAGGGTTTCCTGCCTAAGCAGAGGGCTGGACTAGAAGACCTCCAAGGTCCCTTGTTGTTGTTGTTATTATTAGAAAGGCACTCTTCTGCTAACCTGGAACAATCTAGTCTGGCAAGTCCTTTTTCTATTGGCCGTGGTACATGGCAAAAAAGGAAGTTGGCAGTTTCCTACTGCTATCCCAGCCTTATAAAAAAATTAAAAATTAAATTAAATTTATTAGATTTGTATGCCGCCCCTCTCTGAAGACTCGGAGCGGCTCACAACAACAATAAACAATGCAGTACAAATCCAATAATTAAAACTATAGCTAAAAACCCACTATCATTTAAAAACAGTCAATACTACCCAATCATAACCACACATAAATCTTACTAGCCAAAAAGGGGATACATCAATTACCCCTTGCCTTCCATATATTTGTCTACTCTGATTTGCAACACTGGGCCAATTCAAAACCATGTCAGTTGGTATATTCAACTTCTTTACTTATGCTCAACGAAAACACGGAGAAAGTGAAATTGTTAAGATTGGACCATAATTGCCACCAAATATTCATTTTTTAAAAAGAGATGGTAATATATAGAGAATACATTTATTGCAATTTTCCAAATCAAATGTTAAAATCCAAATGATTTTGTCCATTAGAAGCTTGAAAGATTTATACAAGTTTCAGTTCAATATACATAAACTAAATGGGTTTGTTAAATTGGGTACAAAATGTGGACAACAAAGACATTCCAGTTCAACATGGAATTCACCCACTCCATCAATGGGTGGAAACTAATCAAGGAGAAGCAACTTAGAACCAAGGAGAAATTTCCTGACAGTTAGAACAATTAATCAGTGGAACAACTTGCCTCCAGAAGTTGTAAATGCTCCAACATTGGAAGTTTTTAAGAAGAGATTGGACAACCATTTGTCTGACATGGTATATATAGGGGTTTCCTGCCTAAGCAGGAAGTTGGACTAGAAGACCTCCAAGGTCCTTTCAAACTTTGCTATTCTATTCTCTTCTGTCCTATCCTATCCTTCCTCCCTCCCCAATTTCTCCATGCTCAGCATAATGGCTAATCTATGATTAAAACCAGTGCAAAAAGAATATTTAAGAAGCATTTGTGCGAGGCTCCTCATGAGATCAAGAACTCCACTAATAAGTGGTTGGCCAACTCAGAATGTGGGTGGTATTGTAATTGCTAATGGCAATAATTAGTCTAAGTATTAAGTCCTTGCAAAAAGGGAACCTGGCCAGATGTCAGAGAAATTAAGGGGAGAGGGGGAAAGAATTTCCAACCACTTTGATTTTCATGCCATCATGTCTGGTTACAAAAATATACAAAAATATACAGACTATTACAATCAGCTGAAATTTTTGTCCAAGAGGTTCTCAGCAAAGCTAAGTGATTTTTAAAAATGAATCCTTTAGAGTACCTTTATAATTATTCTAGAGAATTATATTCTTGCTTAAGAATTTCAAGCTTACTTATTAAACATGATAGCCCATCGCATTCATTGCCATTAGAGAATTCAAGTATAATGAAATTAAGGGACTTTAATACTGGCACCACACCTATTTAGACTGCATGATTCAGATGCAATTTTTTGTGTAGCCAGTGCCATACTGTGCTACACATATTCATTCTGTAAGTTGTGATGATGTATCTGAGTCCAAATCAATATCCAATGCTAAATATTTGTCCCCTGTGATTGAACAAGGGTATACAAGAAAATGCTTGGGGAATAAGAAAGAGAAAACAGCACCTGAAGACTACTGCCAATATTTTCTCCTGAAAGGCAAATCTTATTGTTGCTTCACTTTGTCCGAAATATAAGATTAAAATGGGTCTTACCTCAACTTCATCACTTTCATTTATATCTTTATTGTACCCTGTAGGTGGAGGGAACCTGACATCATGGAATGGAATCTGTCTCTCTGGCTGCCAGCTAAAATACACAATAAAAAAACCCCTAAGCTATTAAAAAGTAACATGTGTAAGGCAAAAAAAAAAAAGCACACCAATTCAGGAAAGATGGACAATCTAATTCCCCCCCCCCCCCCCCCCGAGACAAAGTGCAGACAACTGGGTGAAACTGAATAAACACACAGCTAAGTCAGTCTTGGATTTACAGCCCCCCTTCCTCGGTAATCACAATGGCATACAAGTGAATGTGTGGAATTCTGTATAGTTAAGTGAGTCAGAAGGTGGGGAAAAGAATGGAGAACCCCATCAGTCCTTTGTGCTTAGCACAAATAAAAATGGGACTTGCAAAGGAAATTATACTTTCCTCAGTGCCCAGCAGAGAAACGATGCAATATATTGTTACAAAAATAAAAAGAAACCAGAGTATCTTTTCCAAGGAAGAACTAAGTTGCAACCTGAGTTTATTATTAAGATGGGGACAGTGTTTTAACAATATAAAGATTTACAGGATAAGTACTGAAGTCAGCTCTCTTGAAAAAGAACTGCTGTTCACTGCACTTTCGCCCTATGTGAAACTTTCTGGTTATTCTTTGGGATATAAATATAACATGTAGGTTGCTCATCCCAGGAATAGCTAAGATACAGAAGCTTAGGCAAGTTTTGGTAGGCACAACATTAATGGAAAATGACTACAAGGAGAGGAGATAGAAACATAGAAACATATTCTATAGAAATATAGAAAGATATTCTATGTATGCAGCTCATCAGGATGACTCCACAAGGATGGAGAAGGTAGAAAGGAAATAATTATGCATTTATTCTCAACACTGTCCTGACCAGATTGCTTCCAAGAATCAAAGAAAGGATTCTTTTATCAAGCAACCTGTTTAGGGGTGGGTGGAAATATGCAAGATTGACATTATACTCAAAATCTAAATTTGTTCAGCACTTTTAGATGACTAAATCTTTGTAAGGTCAATTCCAGGATAATACTTACTTGTTCTCAAATGAAACAGTTATTGAATCTTCATGGACATCTTTCACAAATGCCTGAAACCAAGAAATAAGATTTAATCACAAATTATATATTAATCTATTATTGATATTTCAAAGGGCCAATTTGAATATTCATTCTAAGTATACTATATTGGCAAAGCACGATGGGGAGAGGAGTGATCCAGCCATATAATCCAACTGCCTACTTATGGGACAGACTGAAGGTTTCAAAAAACATGTGTGTCATGGACATGGATGTGCCAGCTGTTACCTGAAAATCTAGGCCTGCTGTCAGTCACGGAACTATGCTCATCATAAGCAAGTAAAGATTGAAATTGGATTGTGAGGTGCTAGAAAAAAATACACTCAAATACACTACATTTGAGCCAAGTTTAAATCACTAGGCAAAATATTTTGATGAAATAGCCCTAATATATATTTTCTTCAATAGTACTAGACTGATCAAGTGGAAGTGTAGATTTTGCAATGAAGCAACTATCACATTCTGATGATTTCACACTGGCTGGGTAAAAAAAATAATTCAAAATTCACACAGGGAGCTACAATATAGGATAAAAAGTTTTCAATACACATCTTTGAATGTAAAATACTGCTATGCTATTCTCTTTGTACTAAAATTATTGTGCTGCTTCACGGTACAAAACCACACCAGGTTTAATGGTAGCTACTACAAATTAAAATGCATATCTTTTTGAGGTGAGGCTTGGCTATGCTGGCATTTTTTTCAAATCCTGACATTAAATGCGTTATCTTGAAAATTAAGATCCAACCATGTTACTCTATTGATGTGCATGTGTATTGCATTTAAATCTGACTCAAAAAATGTACGGTAATCAAAGTAGCTGCTCCAGTCCTAAGCAGTAAAAAGAAAGTCACCAGCTGTTAAGTCTGATAGGATTCACTGTCTAACTAACAAAACACAACTGTCTTAATATATGTGAACAGTGTTACATGCAAACAGCAACAGAAGTGATTTCTCTTTAGTTCATTCTTTCATTCAGGGTTTCTCAAACTGTGGATTAGGACCCCCAGAGAGATTTCAAGCAGCTCAGTGTTGGCAGATCACACTTAAAAACCTTAGAAGGACAGCGGGAAAGTTGTCAAAACCTGTTCCAGACATTTTTGCTTTGCTTGCATAATCCTCTGGTGGCAGTTGTAGTATCACAAAGTTTGAGAACCCCTGTTTTAATGGAAAATTCAGTAGGTTGTGCTATTTTATTCTGAACTGCTTGTTAGGTCAGATGTTAAACTCTAAAACCTAAAAATAAACATAAAACCATTTAAAAAGGTAAGTATTGCAAATTTAGGGCAAAATCTGAAAATAAGGTTCCCAAGATATAAGGATAGAAATATCATGCAATGCTCAAGTAACAAATACGCACTACAGAAGGAGCTGTTCTTTATGTTCCAGTTATACTAAGAGTGGAAAACTATTTTCAACACTAAAACTTGATGTTGTGAAGTATGTACAAATGTAGCAGGTTAAAAATTAAAATTCACATCTCTGAAAGAACAAATCAAGATTATTGTGAACTATGCATGAATTTGAATCAACACAAATAATGCTTTATTCCCTTCTTCATGCATTCATTTCTTCGTTAATGTAATTATTTGCTTATTATAATAGTCTCCATTACTGATTTAGACTGCAAATTATACTTGGACTAGTCAAATGCATTTACTTTTTACATTATATCTTAACTCTATCTCTTAGGTTATATAGGCCTGCTTAATGAACAACAAGCTTGAGAACATATCTTAAAGTATGGTAGAATAAGTGAAAAAATGATCAAAATTTGTAAAAAATCACCAAAGTATGCTCATTATAATCCAATGCCTCATCAGAAAATAAGCTAGACCTAATATAAGCCGTGTGGTTGCTAAGACTCAACAGAGACTTGGTGGCACGTAACTAAAGGTACGTTTCTAATATGAACCACAGGTAACAAAATACTGCATCCCTAGCTTTGGTGATCCTTTTTAAAAGCTTTCAGCTAACTGAAAGCAATTCAGATGGACTATCACACAACCTGTTTTCGTTGTTCTTAGTATTTTATTTATTTTTTTATTTGCACTGCTGTCCCTCTCAAAAGCATGATGGATGTGGCTAACCAACCACTAATAGGGTATTTAATTTACTTTATTCATTATTATCATTATCACTATTCATTCAATTTAGATTCTTCAAATGGCTCTTCCCAAGTTTTTTCTCAACTTGCAACCTGTTACCTTCCTTCAGACGACCCACCCCACTTTTTTTGTCCCCACCAAGATGCTGTATACTTGTGCTCAAGGCAGTTTCCCAGGACCTGGGAAAGGAGGGTGGGAAGATCCCCCAACACCCTTTCCAATTATCTGCAAAAATCAAAGTGATTTACCATCCAATCTTGAAAAACAACAAATTGGAAAATCCCAGCCCACCAACTTGAGAACCAATAGTGGGAACAATGCATCCACTTTCGTTATAGACTGGCAAATATATATATTATTTATACATGTATATATGTATGTGTGTACATATATATGTGTGTCCCAGTATATATGCGTGCATGTGTATACATACATATATAAAATACATGTGTATATCCACATTTTCACACAAATACACACACACTATGCACACATTTTCACACAGACATATATGTATGTGTATATATATATATGTATGTATGTATGTATGTATGTATGTATGTATGTATGTATGTATGTTTTTGCTGTTAAAACTGCCCAGCTTCAAATCCCATTAAGGACATGACTAGCTGCTGAGAACTAAATACCTTGGAATAGATCTATACTAGTTTCATTTTCATTATCAGCAAAACTGTGTGGGTGTGTGTATGTCTGTAAAAAGCCCAAGTGAGCTTATTATCAGATGTCTTATTTTGGGGGAAACAGTGTGTGTGTGTGTGTATGCATATGTACACATTCTCACGAATATATACACCTATACTAGTCTCCCTTCATTTTCATTATAAGCAAAAATGTCACACACACACACATACGTGTATACATGTATGTATATGCATGTTTGCACATACACACACATATACAAACACACATACATATATATGCATGCATACATTACATAGACACACACACACATCCCTATAAACCCTATTCTTGGAAGCCAAAGCTCCATCCCAAAAACACCTCTACAGGGGCTTCTTCAAAGTGGAGGAGAGGGGGGGGGGCTGTGTGGATGTACAGTATTGTATATGTGTTGCCCCCCCCCCCAATTTTCCTTAGGTCTAACGCGATAAAGATGGAGAAGGAAATCCCGGGGAAACCCAAACTCTGGTGTGTGGGTGTGTGAGAGAGGAATCCCCCATTTACCTCTTTGAAAGCCTTTCCTCAGAAACCAAATCTTGCCCTCTCTTCCCTCCCCAAACTCCTCCAGGCCCCACTCCCCACCCAAAAGGGGAAAAAAGAGGAAAGGCCGGCGCGAAAGGCGCAAACTTTCGATTTCGGGGCGGCCGGTTCTTGAGGCGAGGGGGCCGCAGGTGCGGTCGGGATCGAATGAATGACCTCTTCCCCTCAAGCGCCCCTTCCGCGGGCCTAAGCCAACCCCCAGGCAGGCGGGGCGGGCCTCACCTTATAGAAGGCCCCGTTGGAGCCGCGCACCTCCACCACCAGCTCCTCCATGGCCAGGGCGGCGGCCGAGGCGGCGGCAGCGGCTGCAGCCCCTCCGCGGCCCGAGCGTCCCGTCGCGCTGCTGCTGCCGCCGGCGGCCTTGGGGAGGAGGAGGAGGGCGCCGGCGGCCTCGGCTCCCCGTCCGGGCGGCGCGGGCCGGCGTCGTCGCGGGCGCTCTAGGCCGAGCGGCGGCGGCGGCGGCGGCTCCTTCTGAGCCCTCTCCTCACGGCTCGTCGTGATGGCGGCGGCGGAGGCGGGCGTCGCGGCCCCGGAGGCGCGAGCGGGGGCCAAACGGTCGCCCGGGCGAGCGGGCCGAGGAGGCTGAGGCGACGGCGGCTGAGGCGACGGAGCGCGGGGGAGGGGCGGCGCCGCGGGCCGCCCGCCTCAAATGTAAACATTAAAAGCCTGGCGGCGTCACGTGACGCGGCGGGGAGGCTCCCCTCCTCCTCCTCTTCCTCCTCCCCCCTCCCTTTTTCTTTTTTTTTTTCCGCTTCCCTCAGGCGGCTAACGCGACGGCGGCGGCGGGAGAAAAAGCGACCGGGTGGGAGGGGCCGCGGAGGGGAGGAGGAGGGGGGAAGGGAGGAGCGAGCGAAACAGAGCCGCCGCGAGCAGCGCACGCGCCGTGTGTGGGCGCGCGCGCGGGGACGGCTCTGCGCACGCGCCGTGTGTGGGTGCGCGCGCGGGGACGGCTCTGCGCACGCGCCGTGTGTGTGCGCGCGTGGAGACCCCCTCTGCGCACGCGCCGTGTGTGCCCGCGCGCGGCAAGCCGCCTCTGCGCACGCACCCTGTGTGTGCGCGCACGCGCCAAGCCTCCTCTCTGCGCACGCGGCGCGCACTGCGCCTGCGCGGCCGGCAGACTTGGCTTTTTTTTTTTGAGCGCCCTTTTTTCTCGTCGCTTCTCGCTCTCTCGTTTTCCCTCCCTCCTTTTTTTTGTTCGCGCGAGAACTCCCGCCGGTTCCAGCAGGGGTGATTACCCGCGAGATCTCGCGCGGTTTTGAACGGGCGGGAGAGTTCCTCTCCGGTTTTTTCTTTTTTTTCCTTGGCTGTTTTACGCACACGCGCGTTCGGGACATCATCAGGCTCCTCCTTTGTCATCCTCGTTGCTTCTCAAACGGCGACTCCCGCTCGTTTCATTCTTGGAGTGACGGCCATTCTCTTCCAATGACAACCGGGGAACGAGCGGATGAACCAATGCGGGAGCCGGGGGGAAGCTGAGAAGGGGGCGGGGGTTGTCCTGGGTCCTATAAAAAGTAGAAGGCGCCGGAAATGGCCGTCAATTTTGCTGGAGGAGAGTGGTGGCGGTGGCAGTGGAGCTAAGGTGAATTAAAACGTGGATGTATTTCCCCAAGGAAATAAATTGGACGGTTTAAAATGCATGTGGTGGTGGAATATGTGCCTCTTTCAAAATATATTGACCAAGCATATCAAATACACACTGCTCAAACAATAAAGGGAACACTTAAACAACACAATATAACCCAAGTAAATCAAACTTCTGTGAAATCAGATCTAGGATGTGTTATTTGAGTGTTCCCTTTATTTTTTGAGCAAAATAGCACACTTCTGCAAGTAAAACTTCCAACTCTAATAATAAAATAAATAAAATAAAAATAAAGGCACTTTTGATTTAATGCAACCATAGTGACCGGTTTAAGCTGAAATCAGAATAAAAATTGGGAATAAAATTTTGATCAAACTGAACAAATCTATTAAGCTTCTTGTACTTATTGGTAACTTTCCTTGATCCTTTTATTTTTTCTATTTTGTAAAAAATGCTTCAATACCTAAGCCACCCAGAATCACTTTTAGGAGTTGGGCAGCCCTACAAGTCCAATGATGATCGATCTACCCACACCAGGTAAATTATTAATTCCATTAATAATTCTCAAATAATTAATTGCGTTAATAAACCTCAAACCATCCACATCAGATCCTTGGAAATGATTTGATAGGTGGAGAAAAAATATCAGGTCCAGTCTAAACACCTAGCAGACGATGTGAAGAACCATATTAAAGATATTAAGAAAAATAATATTGTGATTTCGTTAACTTTTAATTTTTGGGGGGGGGGGGAAGATGGGTTTTTTTTGGCCCTTTTATTCATCTTTTAGTTCATCTTTTTTTAAATGCTTCAATTATAAGCCACCCAGAATCACTTTGGGTGGTTGGGCAACCCTATAAGTCCAATGATAATCGATCAATAAATTGTTTTCACTCATCGATGTCGTGGCTTGGACGGCTTGGGCTTATTTATTTATTTAATTTATTTTGTCTAATACAGTGTTTTTCAACCAGTGTGCCGTGGCACACTAGTGTGCCGCGAGACATGGTCAGGTGTGCCGCGAAGCTCAGAGAGAGAAAGAAAACAAGAGAAAGAGAGAGAAAAAGAAAGAGCAAGAGAGAGAAAGAAAACAAGGGAGAAAGCAAGCAAGAGAGAGAAAGAAAGTGAGAGAGAGAAAGAAAGAAAGCAAGAGAGAAAGAGAACAAGAGAGAAAGAAAGCAAGAGAGAGAGCAAGAGAGAGAAAGAAAGCAAGCAAGAGAGAGAGAGAGAGGGAAGGTGGGAGAGAAAGACATAGAGGGAAGTAGGGAGGGAGAGAGAAAGGGAGCAAAAAAGAGGAAAGAAGGAAGAGAGAAAGAGGGATGGAGAGAGAGAAAAAAAGAGGGAGAGAAAGAGGGAGAGAGAAATACTGTAGAGTGAAAGGGAGGAAGAGAGAATTTTTTTGTCCAAACTTTTTTTAGCGCCCCCCCCCCCCCCTCAATGTGCCCCATGGTTTTGTAAATGTAAAAAATGTGCCGCGGCTCAAAAAAGGTTGAAAATCACTGGTCTAATACACAATGAGGGTTTTAGTGGGTATATATGTTGTAATCATAGATTTTTAAGCACTGGAATTTGGAAATAAAATATTGCTGGAGAGTGATGTTTTAAGCCTAAATTATGTGCTGATTAAAATCTTAATTCTTCCTCTGGAAAGGCAGCCCAGGCTGAGCAAGCGTTCTGCAGAATCCATGACCACAAAGCAATTAAATCCATAGAACTTCCATATAAGGATGCATTACTGACATTCCTTTGCAATCACACAATCTATGGGAAAAAGCAAGGAATGTAGCCTTTGTTTATTACTTAAAGAGAAGCTTGCCTTATAAGGTACAAAAGTAAATAGTTGCTGGAGAATGATTTAAATGTATGTGGCGTTCGCAATTGGTTATTCTGTACCACATGTCAGAACTGTGAATACACAATAAATAGGAGAGACCTTTTATTTATTTATTAATTAATTAATTAATTAATTAATTAATTAATTAATTAATTAATAGAGTTGAAAGGGACCGTTAGGTCATCGAGTCCAAACCCCTGCCTGAGCAGGAAACCCTACAGCACCCCAGCCAAATGGAAGTCCAATCTCCTCTTGAAGGTGTCCAGAGTTGGGGAGTTGGATCCATTCAAAGTCGTCCTCCCATCGAGAAAACATTATCTCTGTCATTTCATTCTGATGTGACAATTATGGCATGCTGTGCCTTCCCAAGAGGACGACCCACCGGGGGAGGGCGGAATGCTTTCATTACTACTAAATCTGCACTTCCATTCTACTAGTTTTTCTCATCGTTCCTATCACCCATTCCTCCCATGTTGACTGTATGACTGTAACTTGTTGCGTATATCCTAAGATTTTTATTAATATTGCTTCTTCATTGCTTATTTGACCCCTATGACAATCATTAAGTGTTGTACCACATGATTCTTGACAAATGTATATTTTATTTTATGTACGTTGAGAGCATATGCACCAAGACAAATTCCTTGTGTGTCCAATCACACTTGGCCAATAAAAATTCTATTCTATTCTATATATATCTATATACACATACAGTGGAACCTCGACATACAAGCAGCTCTACTTACGAGCTACTCGAGATAAGAGCTGGGAGGGGAGCGACATTTTTGTTCGCCTCCCGAGCTCACATTCGGGATAACTTCCGCTTTCGGCTTCAGGAGACAGCTCCTTGGCGCTCGTATCCCGCGTGTTTTAAAAGGTTGCAGCCAGCCTGGGGGGCTCGGGGGGGTGCTGGCAAGCCCCCCAGGCCGGCTGCAACCTTTTAAAACACGTGCGCCGCTTCGCAGCTAACTTCCGCGTTCGGATTCAGCAGAGAGCTGGGAAGCGGCGCGGGTGTTTTAAAACGTGGCAGCCGGCCTGGGGGGCTCGGGGGCTTCCCCCCGAGCCCCCCAGGCCGGCTGCCACGTTTTAAAACACGCGCGCCGCTTCGCAGCTGTCTCTGAACGCTAACTTCCGCGTTCGGCGGCAGCGGGTTTTTTTGTTGTTGCACGGATTAATTGACTTTACATTGTTTCCTATGGGAAACAATGTTTCGTCATACGAGCGTTCCGACTTACGAGCCTCCTTCCGGAACCAATTAGTCTCGTAAGTCGGGGTTCTACTGTAGTAAAATACATGATGAAGGTTATAGAGGAGATACTTGTAATCATAGGTTTATAGGCACTGAAATCTGGAATGGAATATTGCTGAAGAGTGATATTCTAGCCAAATGGGTGCTGAATAAAACCTTATTCTTCCTCTATGAAGGGGCAGCAAAGTCTAGGCTGAGTAAGCAAGCTGCAGAATCCATGACCATATTGGGCAATAATTAACTTGATATACAACATGAAGAAAACCTATAGCTAACTTCCATATAAGGAAATATATGCCTTACTCTCATTCCTTTGCTAATCACCAGTAAACACACAATCCAGGAAAAGGCAAAGAATGGAGCTTCCGTTAATTATCTATAGGGAAGTCATGAGAAGAAGCCTTATATGGTGCAAGAGTGAATTGTAGTTGGAGGATGGCTTAATGTATGTGGCGTTCGCGAATTGGTTATTCTGTACCACATGTCAGGAAAAGTAAAATACAATAAAAGGAGAGATCTTGATACATTCGAGGTCGCCTCATCGAGAAAACTCTCTCTGTCACTTCATTCTGATGTGGCAATCATGGCATGCTGTGCCTCCCTAGAGGTCGACCCACTGAAGGAGGGCTGCATGCCTTTAGATACTCATAGTAAAATCTAAGAAATAATAGAAAAGAAGGTATAGTAATAGAACATATCAATGAAAGAATAGAAGAGATATAGGAATAGAAGAAAGGTATAGGAGAGCAATAGAACAGGGGACGGAAGGCACTCTAGTGCACTTGTACTCGCCCCTTACTGACCTCTTAGGAATCTGGATAGGTCAACCGTAGATAATCTAAGGGTAAAGTGTTGGGGGTTTGGGGATGACACTATGGAGTCCGGTAATGAGTTCCACGCTTCGACAACTCGGTTACTGAAGTCATATTTTTTACAGTCAAGTTTGGAGCGGTTAATATTAAGTTTAAATCTGTCGTGTGCTCTTGTGTTGTTGTGGTTGAAGCTGAAGTAGTCGCCGACAGGCAGGACATTGCAGCATATGATCTTGTTGGCAATACAGTACTTAGATCTTGTTTAAGGAACAAGAAACCCCAAGTTGGGTTTTAACGGTTGTAATGCTATGGGAGGATTGCAAAGGGACTTTGCACAAACACACACACACACACACACACACACACCTGAAAGGAATTTTGCTTTCCGGAAGGAGTCAAAACCGTGGACACAATAGGGTCCGGGGTGCAAAGGTGTACAAGCCACGGAATGTAATGCTACGTTGGACCACAAGATGACTCTGCCAGATAAGGTAGGAAGTTAGAAGGCTCCTAGGGTCAAGAAAAAGTATTGTTTTCCCCCCAAGATGCATGGCTGGTTGCTTCCAGACTTAGCAAATGTATTAACACAAACACCAAAGCAGAATTAGTGTTAAATTTGGAGAAGGGAAGTTGTGTTAGTCGACAGTAGGTGCAAATCAGAAGTTCTTGCAGTGGCTCTTCTTTGCAAACAGATTAAAAATCCTCTGAATGTACAAAGCCATTAGTCCTTCCTTCCTTCCTTCCTTCCTTCCTTCCTTCTTTCCTTTCTTCCTTTTTTCCTCCCTTCTTCCTTTGTTCCCTCCCTCCCTTTTTCATTCTTTCCTTCGTATTTCTTCCTTACCTTTTCCTTCTCTTTTTCCTTCCTTCATTTCTTCCTCACTTCTTTCCTCCCTCCCTCCTTTTTCATTTCTTCCTTCGTGTTGTCCTTCCTTCATTTTTCCTTCCTCCCTTTTTCCTTCCTTCTTCCCACCTCCCTCACTTTTTCCTTACTTCCTGCCTCCCTGCCTTCATTTTTTCCTTCTTCCTTTTTCCGGCCTAATTTTTTTCCTTCCTTCCTTCCTTCCTTCCTTCCTTCCTTTTTTCCTCCCTTCTTCCTTTCTTTCTTCCCTCCCTCTCTTTTTCATTCTTTCCTTAGTATTTCCTCCTTACTTTTTCCTTCTTCTCTTTTTCCTTCCTTCATTTCTTCCTCACTTATTCCCTCCCTCCCTCCCTCCTTTTTCATTTCTTCCTTCGTGTTGTCCTTCCTTCATTTTTCCTTCCTCCCTTTTTCCTTCCTTCTTCCCACCTCCCTCCCTTTTTCCTTACTTCCTGCCTCCCTGCCTTCATTTTTCCCTTCTTTCGTTTTTCCGGCCTTCATTTTTTTCCCTCCACTATTCCTCCTTCCTTCCTTCCTCCCTCCCTCCCTTCCTCCCTCCCTTTTGTGACTGGTCGTAGATTATCCATTCAGCTATCCCCCTCCTCTACTAGTTAATCTTTGTATATACAGTATATATGAATGTATTGTACAGCACTTCATTCTCACCTGCGTCCTGTTGCAACCATGGTCTTTTTTGTTATCATGCTCTGTTAGGAATGAGGTTGGATTTTTGCATATCTATATTTATGGCATTTACTTTAATTGCATCTGGCTGAAATACTTCAGTCCAATCCCATTTCAAATGCTCATTCAAAGGAAACAGGTTTTCTTGGTAAGCTTGACTTTGCTCGCAATAATGTTATCACATCATTTGAATTTGTTCTTGAAAAGAGTGATAATGAGGTCTTCTCCTGGATCCAGGGGAAGGTGGCGGTGGGGAGAAAGAAAGAAAGGGGTCCCATCTCAAAATATATCCTTAGCTGAGATGTGGCCAACTTTTATTTATTCATTGCTACGGCTTCCCCATCTCAAGAAATGTCTTTGGATGGTGAAGCATCTTAAAATGAATTTGATTGTCCCCAGGGACTTCTTTACTGTTCTGTCGGGCTCTCTGGTAGACTCCTCCCAAAAATTCACAGGTACAAATTTCAGACACACACACGTTTGAAAATTCAAAACAATGTTCTTTATAATGAAAAGTCACTTAAACCAAGCCCTCTTTTGGTATAGCAAAAGCAATGGGAACACAAATTCCTTCCTTCCTTTCTTCCTTCTTTCCTTTCTTCCTTCCATCCATCATTCCCTCCTTCCTTCCCTTCTCCTTCCTTCCTTCTCCTTCCTTCCTTCCATCCATCCATCATTCCCTCCTTCCTTTCCTTCCTTCTTTCCATCCATCATTCCCTCCTTCCTTCCCTTCTCCTTCCTTCTCCTTCCTTCCTTCCTTCCATCCATCCATCATTCCCTCCTTCCTTTCCTTCCACCCTCCCTCCCTCCCTCCCTCGTCCGCCATAAATACATACAGAATCTTGGCCAATGAATGATGTTTAAAGCAATGTGAACACAAATTCCATCCTTCCTTCCTTCCTTCCTTCCTTCCTTCCTTCCTTCCTTCCTTCCTTCCCCATAAAAATCAAGGACATAAGAAAGTTTAAAAGCCTTCTGAAGACTTCCCTTTTTCATTCTAGACCCCTTCAGGAGTATTCATAATTTTCTAGATGCAAATATGCCAATGAAGCTGACTTGTAGATCTGAAGGTCAGCGGTTCAAATCTCATCACCGGCTCAAGATTGACTCAGCCTTCCATCCTTCCGAGGTGGGTCAAATGGGGACCTGGATTGTGTGGGCAATAGCCTAGCTCTCTTAAAAAAGTGCTATTGCTAACATGTTGTAAGCCGCCCTGGGTCTAAGGAGAAGGGCGGCATAAAAATTGAATGAATGAATGAATGAATGAATGAATGAATAAATAAATAAACAAACAAACAAACAAATAAGCATGTTTGTATGTATGTATGTATGTATGTTTGTTTGTTTTGTGCAAACCGATTCTTTTTGTCTGTGCCATGAAACCAGTGAGTTTGGTAAGATTTCAGAACACGGTGAGTTAGGTTTTTTCCAAGCGATCCATGGTAGTCAAAATAGCTCCGTGAAGTTATCCTACTAATTAATTGTACCATTCCTCCTTTTAAGGGCTTAGAGAAATTATTCACGGTGCACCTGTGAACTGTGGTAGTAAGGCTACGGTTGTGAATGTCTTTTAAACTCCGTCGAAGATAATATAAGTCGTAAAATCAGCTTATTCCAGTAAGTACGGTTTTGGCTTCTAGAGAAGGGCCCGGAGTAGCAACAGGAAGGAAGATAATTGAGTATTGCATCATCTGCTACAAATGTAATAAAATATCTACCAGCGGGGACGTGTTTGGAATGATCCTATTAAACCTCATATTTGAGATTAGAAAGAATAACATCATGTCTCCCATGGTAAAAATTCACTAATAAAAACGGCAATAATATTAATGGATTTCTGGTAGACAATTGTCTTTATTGCCCAAGTGCAAATTTGTAAAGGAGACATAAACCGGTACGAATTTCTCTTTCAGGCCTTAAACTTCTGTTTATTATTATTATTTATTTATTATTTAGACTTGTATGCCGCCCCTCTCCGCAGACTCGGGGCGGCTCACAACAAGTGAAAACAGTTTACAACAAATCTAAATTACAGTTTAAAAAATATTTTAAAAAACCCATTTTCTAAACAAACATACATACAGACATACCATTCATAAATTGTATAGGCCCGGGGGAGATGTCTCAGTTCCCCCATGCCTGACGACAAAGGTGGGTCTTAAGGAGCTTACGAAAGGCAAGGAGAGTAGGGGCAGTTCTAATCTCCGGGGGGAGTTGGTTCCAGAGGGTCGGGGCCGCCACAGAGAAAGCTCTTCCCCTGAGGCCCGCCAACCGACATTGTTTAGTTGACGGGACCCGGAGAAGGCCCACTTTGTGGGACCTAATCGATCGCTGGGATTCGTGTGGCAGCAGGCGGTCTCGGAGATATTCTGGTCCAGTGCCATGAAGGGCTTTAAAGGTCATAACCAACACTTTGAATTGTGACCGGAAATTGATCGGCAGCCAATGCAGACTGCGGAGTGATGGTGAAACATGGGCATACCTAGGTAAGCCCATGACTGCTCTCGCAGCTGCATTCTGCATGATCTGGAGTTTCCGAACACTTTTCAAAGGTAGCCCCATGTAGAGAGCATTACAGTAGTCGAACCTCGAGGTGATGAGGGCATGAGTGACTGTGAGCAGTGAGTCCCGGTCCAAATAGGGCCGCAACTGGTGCACCAGGCGAACCTGGGCTGTTAATTTTTTCTCCATAAGAGACTCAGACGCTCTGCCCTTCACAATCACACATGCAGGCGCACACAGGCACATGTCCACGCGCTTAACACAAAAATATTTATTGGATTATTGACTTGGCTTTGAAGTACTGTATGCCAAAAAAGGCTTATCTCTCTCTATTAGGAGAGCTTTGCGAAGAAATACTCATCTTGTGCTTTATTGTGTCTCTTGGGAAAAGGCACGGAAAGCCATGATGCTTATTTCCACAAATGCTCTTAACTTAAATGAAGACATACACGGCCTCTCCGAAGAACTTCCAGTGGGACTTTTATTGCTTTCTTCGATGGCCATGAATTTCCCGAGATAATTGCGTTTGGTACTGGTGGTACTTAGGGTAGTCCATTTGCATGACGTTCTCTTCTCAATAGCTTTGAAGCTCCTTTCAACTTGTTCTGCCGGGCTCTCTGATAGGAGCCTCCCGAAAATTCAAGGGTACAAATTTCAGACACACACACACACGTTTGAAAATTCAAAACAATGTTCTTTATCCCAAAAGTCAAAATAAACAAAGCACTCTTTTTGTATTGCAAAGAGCACTCTTCCCAAAACAGCCGGGTAGTCTGTACAATTTCCCTTAAGCAGTCATTAAGTACTTAGCTACCGTAGCAGCTGTGAAGAAACTTCACACCCCTTCTTCTTCCAACGAAGTGAGACACACACACACACACGTTGCTCTGCTTTGGTTTCAAAGGCGTGAAAAAGCAACAAAGTCCAGCAACACAAGATTCCTGACGAACTCCGATCAGATATTCTTCCAAAACGGCCAAACCCACATGCTGCTATTTATAGCAGCAGCCCTAATTACTGGAGCCCCACCCAAACACAGGTGGCCTCCCTTATTTCCTGCAATATGTTCTTACTTGGTCTCTTCTACGCATAATTCTGCGCTTGCGTGGGTCCAAAACGTCATCATCTGAATCAACGGAAGATAAGGGAGATTGACTGCCTTGGCTGTGTGCCAAGCCTTCCTCTGCTGAGTCACTCCCACCTTCTTCTTCGTCCGAGGAAACTAAACTCTGAACTGACTCTGTCGGCAATAACACAGGCCTGTGACATGGTGAAGTTTCCCCTGCATCCACCTCCCCATTCCCTGGGGCAGGAGCTGGGCCAGAGCCAACCACAACACAACTGGGGTTAAAATGAGCTAAATTACAATGACAAGCTAAACAACAAGCACGCCCACGCTCTTTCGGCACCCGAGGGAAAAAACATTCACCATCACTGATATAGTGGGTAAGGTGAGCTTGTCAATCAGAAAGGTCATCACCGCGTAACGCTACCTGACGCCACATTGGACTGCACAGGCTGCAAACCGTTACTGGTAGTCAGTATCTCAAATCCATTGATGGAGCCAGACTGTTGACATCACCTTCACCAGATGTTTCGTCAAACATTCCAGGCGTAGACTTGTGGCAACCCAGAGAGAAGCTCGCCGTTCGTTTTTTGTTGTGGTTAGCTCTGGCCCATCTCCTGCCCCAAGGACTGTGGATGTGGGGGAGACATCCACATGCTGCAGGCCTTTTTTGCCCCCGGTGGAATCTGATGATGAAGGCTCCTCTGACCAAGAAGACATGAGTGACAGGGAGGAGGAGAGTGGGGCAGACAGCTCAGAAGGAGATCAATTCTCTAGCTCCTCCTTGGATTCAGAACAAGAGTTAATGATACAGCCACGCATGCGGAGAGCGATGCATAGGCAGCAACAACTGAGAGATTATTATCAAAGAAAATGAGGCCACCTGTGGTTGGGTGGGGCTGTGGTCATTATGAGGCTGCTATAAATAACAGCCTGTGGGTTTGGCCATTGTGGAGGATTATCTGATCGTTGTGTTTCATGACTGCGTTACTGACTTTGACTTTTTGTGTGCTGATTTTCCCCCGCTTTGAAACTAAACCAGAGCAAAGTGTGTTTCACTTTGTGAAAGAAGAAGGACTGTGAATTGCCTCACAGCTGCAAGCTAAGTATCACAGAACTGATAAGGGACTTGTACAAATTACCAGTTTGTTTGGAGACCAGTGCTCTTTGCTATACCAAAAGAGGGCTTAGGTTAAGTGAATTTTCATTATAAAGAACATTGTTTTGAATTTTCAAACGTGTGTGTGTCTGAAATTTGTACCTGTGAATTTTGGGGAGGATTCTACCAGAGAGCCCGACAGAACATTTTTGAAGGACATAAAGCTTCCTTCCGCTCACCATCCTTGGACACCAAGGGCAGTGGTGACAGTGTTGATTTATACGGAGCATGGAAGCAACATGATTAGTTAATTTCATGCTTAATTTCTTTCCTCCGAGAAGGTGCAAATAAACAAGGAGAAGACCGAAAGGATGAGACCCCAATTCCTATTCAGGTTCCATGTGACTTGATGGAAGAACACTGGAAGATTTTTATTTATTTTTTAAACCAGCCATTTGCTCTGTTGATGGGGCTTCTGTTTCCCCCCTGAAAATAATGATGGATGAGCTCATTATTTCCCCTTCCTTTTTGTCTCAGGCTAATATTTGAGGTCTTTAGTGGAAATTTGGAGTACTGTGTCCAGTTCTGGAGACCTCACCTACAAAAAGATATTGACAAAATTGAACGGGTCCAAAGACGGGCTACAAGAATGGTGGAAGGTCTTAAGCATAAAACGTATCAGGAAAGACTTAATGAACTCAATCTGTATAGTCTGGAGGACAGAAGGAAAAGGGGGGGACATGATTGAAACATTTAAACATGTCAAAGGGTTAAATAAGGTCCAGGAGGGAAGTGTTTTAATAGGAAAGTGAACACAAGAACAAGGGGACACAATCTGAAGTTAGTTGGGGGAAAGATCAAAAGCAACGTGAGAAAATATTATTTTACTGAAAGAGTAGTAGATCCTTGGAACAAACTTCCAGCCAGACATGGTAGATAAATCCACAGTAACCGAATTTAAACATGCCTGGGATAAACATAGATCCATCCTAAGATAAAATACAGAAAATAGTATAAGGGCAGACTAGATGGGCCATGAGGTCTTTTTCTGCCGTCAGTCTTCTATGTTTCTATGTTTCTAAATTTTGTGTTCAAAATTTCAAGTCCTGGTGCATGTTTGCTCAGAAGCAGATCACGTCTGAAACTTGCAGAGACAGCAGAATAAAAACTATAAATCCCTCGACAACCCTAAGAACTCAGACCATCTAATCTTAATCTTGAGGTAGAAGCTGACGCTTTTTCAAAAAAATGTTCCCTTAAGTCAGTGGTTCTCAAGCTTTATAATGTTGTGAGCCGCCCCGAGTCTTCGGAGAGGGGTGGCATACAAATCTAATAAATTATTATTATTATTATTATTATTATTATTATTATTATTATTATTATTATTGTTATCATCATTATTATTATTATTATTATTATTATTATTATTATTATTATTATTGTGTCCGTAAAACACAGCAAACGAGATCACTCTGCTGGATTTCGTATTTCATCCCCAGTCGGGCGCTTCCAAGCACCTAGGACTGTGTGATGTAGCAGCGAATTATGTTTGACGATCCCAGTAAAGCGGCCTTTTGCAATTGACAGATGGAGATTTTGTCAATTCCGATGGTTTTCAAATGTCTGCTGAGATCCTTTGGCACTGCGCCCAGCGTGCCAAGGATCACTGGGGACCACTTTCACGGGCTTATGCCAGAGTCGTGGCAGCTCGATTTTTAGATCTTCGTATTTCACTAATTTCTCCAGCTGCTTCTCCTCAATTCTGCTGTCTCCTGGGATTGCGATGTCGATGATCCATACTTTTTTTTTTCTCCACAATCACAATGTCTGGTGTGTTATGCTTCAGAATTCGGTCAGTCTGAAGTCTGACCGAATATTATTATTATTATTATTATTATTATTATTATTATTATTATTATATTACAGTTCCTCATGTTGTGACCCCCAACCATAAATCTAGTGCAAATTCTCCCAACAGAGTTTGAAGCTGATTGGCAGGAAGGTCAGAGGGACACCCCCACTGTAAACACCTATTGGTCGGATTGCAAAAATATGTTCCAAGGTGCCAGAATAGAAGCTTTAGTTCCTGTGAAATTTGTCTTTTTGTCTTAGGTGACCCCTGTGAAACGGTCATTCAACCCTCCAAAGCGGTCCCGACCCTGAGGTTGAGAACCAATGCCTTAAGTAAAAATCTTTGAACAGATAGAAAATCAGCACACCAAGAACCAAACCGATTTATAAATCAGGAAGTCTTCTGTTGAAGTAATTTTTTCTCCTTATAATTAAAATATATCACAACTTTTCAGATCCGGCTATTTCCTAAATTATGTTTTATATAGTTATTAGTTAAAGGTAAAGGTTAGAAACATAGAAACATAGAAGTCTGACGGCAGAAAAAGACCTCATGGTCCATCTAGTCTGCCCTTATACTATTTTCTGTATTTTATCTTAGGATGGATATATGTTTATCCCAGGCATGTTTAAATTCAGTTACTGTGGATTTATCTACCACGTCTGCTGGAAGTTTGTTCCAAGGATCTACTACTCTTTCAGTAAAATAATATTTTCTCATGTTGCTTTTGATCTTTCCCCCAACTAACTTCATATTGTGTCCCCTTGTTCTTGTGTTCACTTTCCTATTTTCCTATTTCCTATAAAATTATCTCTATTTTATTTATTTATTTATTTTGTCCAATACACAATGAGGTTTTTAGTGGGTATATATATATACTGTATCAAGAATAGTCCTAAAAATGCGAGTTCCAGGTACATACGTGAATGATGAGGCAGCAGCCATCTCGATCACCGGAACATAGAAACTTTAATAAAATCACTTAGCTTTCGTTAGCGTGCTGCTAACTTCGTCAGAGTTTTTAAAATGCCGTGGGAGACAAACATCTTTATAAAGCATTACTCAGTCTGCTCATTGCCCGCGTCATGGGGCCACACCCTTCCCTCCCCCCTGCGGTAAGCCTAATTGTGGGCTTAATCATGCTGGCTGAAGGGAGATCTACCTCTTTTGCTCGTGTTTGTTGCCTTTTTCCCTCCCCAAGGGAGGGGGTGGAATTGTGAGGCTTAATCCTGCTGGCTGTAGGGAGACCTGCCGCTTTTACTCGTGTCTGTTGCCTTTTTCCCTCCCCAAGGGAGGGGGTGGAGTTGTGAGGCAATGCTTCGGAGGTGTTTGGTATTCCTTTCTTCCCCCCATTGTCGTTGTTACTTTTTATAATGGTACATGTCTGCTCTTGCAATTTTTTTACCCATGTCCTCGTCCTAGGTCTACACTGTTCTAATCCCCCCTTGTCCTCTATGTTAGACTTAAATTGTGCCCCTCCACCTCTACCTCCGTATTGCTCCAGTATGTTCCCTTGTTTCTCGTGGGGGGTTATCCCACCCTCATTTGGCTGTATATATATATATATACTGTTCTAATCCCCAGATTCTGGCGCGAGATGAAACCAAGGGAGGTCGCCTCCTAAAAGAAGCCTGGTTCTCCAACGAAAATTCTTTAAATAGACATATTGATATGCCATCAGCATACCAGGCTTTAAGGCACCAACAACGACTTAAAGGAGATAGGTCATTAGGATTGGATAAAGCCCCTAACAGAATTCTCCAGGTCAGGCATAGAAACCAGCTAAATGAGGGTGGAGCAACCCCTAGTGGGAAACAAGGGAACATACTGGAGCAACACGGAGGTAGAGGGGGAGGGGCACAATGCAGGTTTAACGCAGGGGACAAGGGGGGATTAGAACAGTGCAGACCTAGGACGAGGGCATGGGCAAAAAAATTGCAAGAGCAGACATGTACCACCATAGAAAGTAACAACGATAATTGGGGGAAGAAAGAAATATCAAATACCTCCAAAGCATTGCCTTGTAACTCCACCTCCTCCCTTGGGGAGGGAAATAGGCAACAGACACGAGTAAAAGCGGTAGTTCCCCCTTTAACCAGCATGATTAAGCCTACAATTAGGCTTGCTGCAGAGGGGAGGGAAGGGTGTGGCCCAGTGACGCGGGCTATGAGCAGACTGAGTAATGCTTTATAAATGTGATTGTCTCCCATGGCATTTTAATACTCTGACGAAGTTAGCAGCACGCTAACGAAAGCTAAGTTGTTTTATTAAAGTTTTATGTTCCGGTGATCGAGATGGCTGCTGCCTCATCATTCACATATATACTGTATATATATATATACACATAGTAAAATACATGATGAAGGTTGTAGAGGAGATACTCATAGTAAAATATATCTAAGAAATAATAGAAAAGAAGATATAGTAATAGAACATATCAATGAAAGAATAGAAGAAGAGATATAGGAGTAGAAGAAAGGTATAGGAGAGCAATAGGACAGGGGCAGAAGGCACTCTAGTCCACTTGTACTCGCCTCTTCGTACATACTTGCTAGTCGTTCCTGACTCTAGGGGGCGGTGCTCATCCCCCTTTCAAATCCAAAGAGCCCAGATGTATCCGTAGTCATGTGGCTGGCATGACTAAACACCAAAGGTGTATGGAGCGCTGTTACCTTCCCACCAAAGGTGATCCTTAATTTTCTATTTGCAATTTTTACATACTTTTGAACTGCTAGGTTGGCAGAAGCTGGGAGAAGTAACGGGAGCTCACTCTGTTACTTAGTGCTATGGATTTGAACCGCCAAACTGCTGACCTTTCTGATTGACAAGCCTCGCATCTTAGCCACTCTATAGTTATTAATGCCAGGTCAATTTTCTTCTGGCTGCTTTGGAGTTTGAGGCAATTGTGTTGAATCCTTCAGCTCTCGCAATAAAAACCCCCCCACAGAATCACTCCATATATATATGTCATATGTTTTTTTGGTGAATTTGAAAATTAAGGGAGACTATTTTGGCCTCATCCGCTAGCCATACCCACTGGGACTTGAACCTGCAACCTTTGCCTTGTAAGGCAGAGAATTATCCTCTAGGCTACAGTATCCAATCCCTTCAGCTCTGCACCAGGGAAGGGTTACATATTTTGTGTCGAATCACCCTGGTGTATTGAAGGAACATCACAGCTCCTTATTTGCCTCTCGGCCCAACCCAGAACCATTTCCAAGGCAGTTAATTTTATTGATAGCCGACAATTCTATCTGTATGTGTCACATGTGTGGGGTTTTTTTTGCTGAATTTGAAAATTAAGGGAGACTAGGATAGATCTATTTCGGCCTTATTTTGGCCTCATCCACTAGCCATACCTACTGGGACTTGAACCTGCAACCTTTGCCTTGTAAGGCAGAGAATTGTCCTCTAGGCCACAGTATCCAATCCCTTCAGCTCTGCACCAGGGAAGGGTTACATATTTTTGTGTCGAATCACCCTGGTGTATTGAGGGAACATCACAGCTCCTTATTTGCCTCTCGGCCCAACCCAGGGCCATTTCCAAGGCAGTTAATTTTATTGATAGCCGAAAATTATATATATATATATATTTCCTATTCCTCTTTAGCCCTTTCAAAGTTGTGTTGTGAAAAAGAAGAGGCGAGGACGGGATTCCCAAAAGGGCTAAATTTAAATCATTTATCCAATTTATTGCTGACCCATCTTCTCTGGCAGGTTTTTCTTTTAAAGCTTAGCTTATTAGCCACGTGGAGGTGCTATTCCATTGCAAATGATCTCTTTTTCATCACCAGAAATTCAGTAAATTCAAAAACCACTTGTCCTTTTCTTTATTTTGCAAAACATCTCTCTTTTACATCATCTTGCTTAATTTCCTACTGCCTCTGATTTTTTTCTTGCATTTAAGCCAGGGACACAAACCTATATAGCATTTCCTTTGAAATAATACTTTTCGCTTGAAGTTACAAACTCATTTGAAGTCCATAAACTTCAAGTAACTTAGTTGTTTTGATTGAGGTGGGTTAACCATTTTGTTTGGCCACATAATATGAGAAGGAAGGACTCACTGGCTGCCGATCGGTTTCCGGTCACAATTCAAAGTGTTGGTCATGACCTTTAAAGCCCTACATGGCATTGGACCAGAATACATCCGGAACCGCCTTCCACCGCATGAATCCCAGCAACCGGTTAGGTCCCACAGAGTTGGCCTTCTCCAGGTCCCGTCGACCAAACAATGCCGTCTGGCGGGCCCCATGGGAAGAGCCTTCTCTGTGGCGGCCCCGGCCCTGTGGAATCAACTCCCCCCGGAGATTAGAACGGCCCCCACACTCCTTGTCTTTCACCAATTACTCAAGACCCACCTTTATCGCCAGGCATGGGGGAACTGAGACATCCTCCCCCAGGCTTTTATATTTTACGTTTGGTATGTATGTGTTGTATGGTTTTAAATTGTTGGGGTTTTAAATATGTTTTATTTTAATATTAGATTTGTCTCACTGTTATATTATTTTTGAGTTTGAGTTTGAGTTTAATCAGATTTGTATGCCGCCCCTCTCCGCAGACTCGGGGCGGCTCACAGCAACACAATACAATGTAAAACAAATCTAATATTTAAGTTAATTTAAAAAACACCACAAATTAAAACCAATCATACATACTAGCATACCATGCATAAATTTTATAAGCCTAGGGGGAGGGAACATGTCAATTCCCCCATGCCTGACGACAGAGGTGGGTTTTAAAGAGCTTATGAAAGGCTAGGAGGGTGGGGGCAACTCTGATATCTGGGGGGAGTTGGTTACAAAGGGTCAGGGCCGCCACAGAGAAGGCTCTTCCCCTGGGTCCCGCCAAAGACTTTGTTTAGTCAACTTGACCCGGAGAAGGCCAACTCTGGGACCTAATCGGTCGCTGGGATTTGTGCGGCAGAAGGCGGCCTCGCAGATATCCTGGTCCGGTGCCATGAAGGGCGTTAGAGGTCATAACCAACACTTTGAATTATGACCGGAAACTGATCGGCAACCAATGCAGACTGCGGAGTGTTGGTGTGACATGGCCATACCTTGGGAAGCCCATGATTGCTCTCGCAGCTGCATTCTGCACGATCTGGAGTTTCCGAACACTTTTCAATGGTAGCCCCATGTAGAGAGCATTACAGTAGTCGAACCTCGAGGTGTTGAGGGCATGAGTGACTGTGAGCAGTGAGTCCCGGTCCAGATAGAGCCGCAACTGGTGCACCAGGCGAACCTGGGCAAACGCCCCCCTCGCCACAGCAGAAAGATGTTTCTCTAATGTGAGCTGTGGATCGAGGAGGACGCCCAAGTTGCGCACCCTCTCTGAGGGGGTCAATAATCCCCCCCCAGGGTTATGGACGGACAGATGGAATTGTCCTTGGGAGGCAGATGTGATGTAGGGTATCATGCACCAGCAGGGGGTTGGACTAGATGGCCTGCAAGGTCCCTTCCAACTCTAATAATAAATAAATGAATAAACCCCAGAGAGAGAGAGAGAAAAGACACATCTGGGAGAGGGCACCAGAAGTTTGCTTGGATCTGCAATTTTAAAAGGTGGGTGGAGAGGAAATGAAGATACACTGAGAATCTGAACTCGAGCTCCTCTGGCTTATTTGGGATTCAGGTTTGTTTCTGCTGATCATACAGGTTGCGTCCCTCGTCAGCGTTTTGTCCACAAAGAAGCAAAGCCAGCAAAAAGAAAAAAGAAAAAAGAAAGCAAAATAAAATCCATGGTTTGATGCGTGAGACATTTATTGATTTATTGATTTATTGATTTATTGATTGGATTTTTATGCCGCCCCTCTCTGCAGACTCGGGGCGGCTAACAACAGCAATAAAACAGCATATAATAATAATCCAATACTAAAACAGTTAAGAACCCTTATTATAAAACCAAACATACATACAGACATACCATGCATAAAATTGTAAAGGCCTAGGGGGAAGGTATATCGCAATTCCCCCATACCTGGCGGCAGAGGTGGGTTTTAAGCAGCTTACGAAAGGCAAGGAGGGTGGGGGCAATTCTAATCTCTGGGGGGAGTTGGTTCCAGAGGGCCGGGGCCGCCACAGAGAAGGCTCTTCCCCTGGGTATCGCCAAGCGGCATTGTTTAGTTGACGGGACCCGGAGAAGACCCACTCTGTGGGACCTAACTGGCAGCTGGGATTCGTGCGGCAGAAGGCGGTCCCTGAGATAATCTGGTCCGGTGCCATGAAGGGCTTTATAGGTCATAACCAACACTTTGAATTGTGATCGGAAACTGATCGGCAACCAATGCAGACTGCGGAGTGTTGGTGTGACATGGGCATATTTGGGGAAGCCCATGATTGCTCTCGCAGCTGCATTCTGCACGATCTGATTTTTTTTTTTTTCAAATGAATGATCCGGTTTTTTCCGTAGTCGTTTTTATTTTGCAAAAGATGAACTTTGTTAAGGGATGGATTGACCCCTTGGAAGAGTTTCCTAGAAATTTGCAAAAAAACAAACAAACCCCAAACCCCCAAACACCAGCGGCTTCCTTGTGCCACTGGATTTCACTATTCTGTTCTTTTTTTTTTTTTTTTTTAAGATTTTCTATTAAATACATTTCTTAGTGCTTTATAAACATTGTCTAGTCTGGGTATTTAAATTGTTTAACATTAGAAATTAAATTCTTAATCTCCACTTCCCCCCCTCCCCTAACCATTGCTAAAATAAATTCCATGTTTGATAATATTCTACGTCCGGTTTCATTTTCAATGTCGATTGATCCATTTCTGCACCTTCTTGATTATTTCTTCGCCTCGTGGTATATCTTCCTTTTTCCAATATTGTGGGAAAATAATCCTCGTTGCTGTTAAAACATGTAATATAAAATACATACTTTTCTTATCACGTTTTTTCTAATACTATACCCAATAAAAACAATTCTATTCTATTCTATTCTATTCTTCATTCCAATATCATAACCTACCCTATCCTATCCTATCCCATTCCATTCCATTCCATTCTATTCTATTCTTCATTCCAATATCCTATCCTATCCTATTCGATTCTATTCTATTCTTCATTCCAATATCCTATCCTATTCTATTCTATTCTTCATTCCAATATCCTATCCTATCCTATTCTATTCTATTCTTCATTCCAATATCCTATCCTATCCTATTCCATTCTATTCTATTCTATCCTATTCTTCATTCCAATATCCTATCCTAACCTATCCTATTCCATTCCATTCTATTCTATTCTATTCTTCATTCCAATATCCTATCCTATTCTATTCCATTCTATTCTATTCTTCATTCCAATATCCTATCCTATCCTATTCATCGCATCCCATCCCATCCCAACCCAACCCATCGCATCCCATCCCATCCCATCCCACCTCCCTTTTTTTAATTCTAAGGCTGGGTGTTTAGTTTCGGGGAAGGCTGCCAAAAAGGTTTGGAGAAAAATTGAAATAATCTCGTGGCTGGCGGCTTCCTACTCAGCCTCTCGTTTGCTCATTAAGTCATGTAAACATTGGCCGCCTTTATCCTGATGTCAGATGTCTAAGCCTGTCAAATGAACGTTTGATGGACCGGATGATAAGCGCGGCCAGGAGGGTCGTGCTGCATCTCAGAACCGAAGGACGTGTCAAACCTCGTTCCCTTTATCTGGGACAGAGATGGAGCTCTCCTTTCCCTGCCGTGTGGCCCCGGGTTAACACGCATGTCAAAGGCAGCTGGTTCCCCGTTTCCTTCGGACCGTCCGCTTCGTAAGGTCGCACATCGGATGAGCTGGCCGGAAGAAGCCAACTTTATTCCATGAGCGAATGCATCAAAAGTCTCCAAGGAATCCTTCAATACAAGCCTTGGACTTTTTAATCTAAAACTGTAATCTAGATTTTTAAATACAGTAGTACCTCTAGATACAAGTTTAATTCGTTCCAGAAGGGAGCTTGTATGTCGAACAGGTGAGTTTGGTGGCATCCTGTAGAAGAAAATAATGTGGTAGATCCTTGGGGAATTATTGATTGAATATTGGTTATTTGGTGAATTTATATATGGCCGGCCAGCTCGCCCATAAGTGACTTTGGGTGGCGTGTAACATTAACATTATTACAACATAAATCTAAACCCTTGGTGCTTCCCGAGCTTGGTTGTTTAGTTGCAGACATTTCTTTATCCAACTCTTCCTCTCTCCTTTTCCTCCTCCTCTTCCTCCTCCTCCTTTTCCTCCTCCTCCTCCTCTTCCTCCTCTTCTCTTCTCTTTCTCTTCCTCTCTCCTTTTCCTCCTCCTCCTTTTCCTCCTCCTCCTGCTCCTTCTTTTCCTCCTGTTGTCCTCCTTTTTCTTCTCTTCCTCTCTCCTTTTTCTCCTCCTCTTCCTCCTCCTCCTCTTCCTTCTCTTCTCTTCCTTTTCCTTCTCTTCCACTCTCCTTTTTCTCCTCCTCCTCCTCCTCTTTTTCCTCCTCGTCCTTTTCCTCTTCCTTCTTTTCCTCCTCCTCTTCCTTCTTTTGCTCCTCTTCCTTCTCTTCTCCTCCATTTCCTTCTCTTCCTCTCTCCTTTTCCTCCTCCTCCTCCTCCTCCTCCTCCTCCTCCTCCTCTTCTTCCTCCTCCTCCTCCTTTTCCTCCTGCTCCTGTTCCTCCTCCTCTTCTTCCTCCTCCTCCTCCTTTTCCTCCTGCTCCTGTTCCTTCTTTTCCTCCTGTTCTCCTCCTTTTCCTTCTCTTCCTCTCTCCTTTTCCTCCTCCTCCTCCTCCTCTTCTCTTCCTTTTCCTTCTCTTCCTCTTTCCTTTTCTCCTCCTTTTCTTCCTCCTCCTTCTTTTCCTCCTGTTCTCCTCCTCCTCCCTTTCCTTCTCTTCCTCTCTCCTTTTCCTCATCTTCCAAGTTCAGGAGAGAGTTAATGCAAATGGGTAACATCCATACTTTATATCGTGTTTTTTAAAAGAGAGAATTGAAAATTAAAGGTGACACAAAGGGTTGAATGCATTTGGCATAATTGGCTTGGAAAATCATTTGTCTCCCTTTATATTGTCTTCCCTCTTTTGCTTAGGATCACGGTGGCAAGTAGAAATTTCTCAGAAAGAAAGGGCCTTTTAATGTTGCCTTCCTTGAAGACGGCGCCGCCAACGCTTTGATGTTTCTTTTCATTCGGGTTTCTAATTTATTTTCTTTGAGTGTTTCTGTGTGGTGTCTTTAATAACCTTTTACAAAGCGTAGTAAATGGCCCTCCCCTCCCTCCGTCTCTCCAGAGGAAGGCAGCTTTAATGCGGGACAAGAAGTCTTTTCTTAACTTACCCGCCATACTACGAGAGGATTAGCGTATGTACCCCGGTCCTTGTAAATATTGATCATATTTTATTCAGCTGTCAATTAGATTTCTGATCTGAGATGAGGCCACGGTCCGTTTTATAACCCCAGAATAACACAGATCTTCCCTGCTAACTCCTGCATCAAAATACAGTGGCACTTAATTCGTTCCGTGACCAGGTCCTTAAGTAGAAAAGTTTGTAAGAAGAAGCAATTTTTTCCCCAATGTAAAAGAAAATAATGCATGTGATTGGGGAAACCACAGGGACGGTGGAGGCCCTGTTTCCTCCCAGGAGATTCCTAGAGAGGCCCCATGGAGGCTTTTCCTCACCTTTTCTGGCCCTGTTTCCTCCCAGGAGATTCCTAGAGAGGCCCCATGGAGGCTTCTCCCCACCTTTTCCGGCCCTGTTTCCTCCCAGGAGATTCCTAGAGAGGCCCCACGGAGGCTTTTCCTCACCTTTTCCGGCCCTGTTTCCTTTCAGGAGATTCCTAGAGGGGCCCCACGGAGGCTTCTCCCCACCTTTTCTGGCCCTGTTTCCTCTCAGGAGATTCCTAGAGAGGCCCTACAGAGGCTTTTCCTCACCTTTTCCGGCCCTGTTTCCTCCCAGGAGATTCCTAGAGAGGCCCCACAGAGGCTTTTCCTCACCTTTTCCGGCCCTGTTTCCTCCCAGGAGATTCCTAGAGAGGCCCCACGGAGGCTTCTCCCTGCCTTTTCCGGTTACAGTTTTGGAGGCTCAGGTTTGCAAGTGGAAAATGGTTCTTGAGAAGAGGCAAAAAAATATTGAACACCTGGTTCTTATCTAGAAAAGTTCATAAGTAGATGCCTTCTTAGGTAGAGGTACCACTGTTGGTCATTAAATTTTTTTTAAAAAACCATCCTACCCCACCATCTTTGTGGTTTCTGTACATTAATCTGTCATGTCTGTAACTTTTTCTGCAAGTCAGCAGTTATATCTTTATTTCAGTTTAGAGGAGCAAATTGAGCTTCTGGGAACTCTAGTTTTTTTTTTTTTTTTAAATAAGGCGATTGATGTTTCTTCCTGGATCTGCTTTTTGAATGGCAGGTTGTGTTGCTGAAGTGCAGTTATTGGGAACTGCTGGCTGTGCTCCAAGAGACGTTTTCAAAGTCTTGGCCCTAAGCTATTGCCCAAAAAATAAAAAATAAAAATACACAACCGTTTCTGTTTCCCACGACCAGGCGGGTGCGAAGTTCTGAAAGGCGGCAAAGCTGCGTGTTCTCGTTTCAGCCGTATCTGAAATAATTCGCTTCCCCCCCCCTTTACAATGTTCAAAATGTCCTAAATGGTTATAATGAAAGATATTTTTTAAAAAAATGAAAAGAAAGCACTTTAAATACTGCAGCTAATTAAAAGAAATTCCTATCGTATGAATGACAGCGCCTAAGAAGAGCGTAGAAAGAGCATTAAGTAACACAGAGATAAAAAGCCATTTAAGTATTAAGTATAAACACTCCCTTCAGAATCAGGGCTCAGCGCAAGGGAGGAAAAGAAGGGAAGGTCTCGTTTAGCAAATAACAGGCGCCTGGCTTTAGGTAAAAGCTAATACCACATAAGCACCCTCTCCTTGCTTCCCTCTCTTCCCTCTCCTTCCTTCCTTTCCTTCCTTCCTTCCTTCCTTCCTCCTCCCCTTCCCTCCCCTTCCCTTCCCTCCCCTCCCTCCCCCTTTTACCTTCTTCCTTTTCCTCCCTCCCTCTCTTCCCTCTCCTTCCTTCCTTCCCTCCCTCTTTCTTCCTTTTCTTCCTTCTCCTTCCTTCCTTCCCTCCCTCTTCCATCCTTTCTTCCTTTTCCTCCCTCCCTCCCTTCCTTTTCTTACTCACTCACTCACTCACTCACTCATTCATTCATTCGATTTTTTTTGCCGCCCTTCTTAGATTCAGGGAGGCTTACAACATGTTAGCAGTAGCACTTTCTTAACAGAGCTAGGCTATTGCCCCCCACAATCTGGGTCCTCATTTTACCCACCTCGGAAGGATGGAAGGCTGAGTCAAGCTTGAGCCGGTGATGAGATTTGAACCGCTGACCTTCAGATCTACAGTCAGCTTCAGTGGCCTGCAGTACAGCACTCTACCTGCTGCGCCATCCCGGATCATATTCTTCCTTCTCCTTCCTTCCTTCCTTCCTTCCTTCCCTCCTTCCCTCCCTATTCCATCCTTTCTTCCTTTTCCTCCCTCCCTCCCTTCCCTCGCTTCCCCCTTTTTACCTCCCTTCCTTCTTCTTCCTTCCCTTCCTCCCTCCCTCCCCTTCCTGTCCAGAGGACCTAGGGACAGCTAAATTTTTATATATTCTGAATTTTCGTTTCATTTGTGTCATTTTCTCTCTCTTTCATTTCTCTGAAGGGTTATGATGATCCATATACTGTATCTGGTTGGTGTCCGTGTTAAAAGAAAAATCTACCCTTCTTGTGGGTCTTTGGAAGAAGATTATCAGGAGAACCACACTGTTTGTTCTAAGGGGAGGAAGCAGCCTTTATTTATTTATTTTATTTATTCATTTGTCCAATACACAAATACATAGGAAGAAAAATAGACATGTGATAATATAAAAGAGGGTAAAAGTGGACTTAGAGGAGAGGATATATGGAAGGAAGAGAATATCTAAGATAGGTGAAAGAAAGGAAAGACAATTGGACAGGGGATGAAAGGCACGCCAGTGCACTTATGTATGCCCCTTACTGGCCTCTTAGGAACCTGGAGAGGTCAATCGTGGAGAGTCTGAGGGAGAAGTGTTGGGGGTTAGGGGTTGACACAATTGAGTCCGGTAATGCCCAGTCATCTTAAAATGCCTGTTTCTAACCACAACACTTAGGAAGTAGAAGAGGAATAAAACCTCAAACAAAGCAAAGGGATCCGTGCCACTTTTAATTAAAGACTAAAACTGCGAGTTTAATCAACACAAGAAATAACAGTTGTTAACCAAAGACGGGAAGGGTGAGTGAGCCGATCTTCCAATCATAAACCCCCTTCATGTTCACAGAGCCAAAACTGCACATCAGGAAGGGAAAAAAAGCTAAAACAAGTTTGCGGAATTTATTTAATTTACTTTTTTTCCCCTTCCCAAGCCAGACAATTGCTGGAGCAACAGGCAATTTGTAAAATGGCATTTGAGAGACCCTCTTATAGATTTCTGATCGTTTTCTAAGTGCAAGAGTTTTCCTCTGCGCTATTTAAAATTTCATTTTGCATGGAACTGCGGGCCAATTTGAATTCTCCAATGTAGTTAGTCCGGAGTTGCTATGCGTGCCTTCTCCCTCTGCCAAGGGAGATTTCTTTGTTGTTTGTTCGAGTATATCTGCTGAGTTAGATGTTTGTATTCATGCATGGTGTAAAAAAAACCCCTCATCTGAGATATGACTTAAGTATCTTGAGTGTGCCACGGGGTAAAAAGACAACAACCCTATCCTACGGTAATGTTCTGTCGAGCTCTCTCGCAGAATGCTCCCGAAAAATCAGATACAAATTTCAGACACACACACAATTGAAAATTCAAAACAATGTTCTTTATAACGAAAATTCACTTAAACTAAGCCCTCTTTTTGTATAGCAAAGAGCACTGGTCTCCAAACAAACTGGTAATTTGTACAAGTCCCTTATCAGTTCTGAGATACTTAGCTTGCAGCTGTGAGGCAATTCACAGTCTTTCTTCTTTCACAAAGTGAAACACACTTTGCTCTGGTTTAGTTTCAAAGTGGGGAAAAATCAGCACACAAAAGGTCAAAGTCAGTAAAGCAGTCACGAAACACAACAATCAGATAATCCTCCACAATGGCCAAACCCACAGGCTGCTCTTTATAGCAGCCTCACTAATGACCACAGCCCCACCCAACCACAGGTGGCCTCATTTTCTTTGATAATAATCTCTCAGTTGTTGCTGCCTCTGCATCGCTCTCTGCATGTGTGGCTGTATCATTAACTCTTGTTCTGAATCCAAGGAGGAGCTAGAGAATTGATCTCCTTCTGAGCTGTCTGCCACACTCTCCTCCTCCCTGTCACTCATGTCTTCTTGGTTAGAGGAGCCTTCATCAGCAGATTCCACCGGGGGCAAAACAGGCCTGCAGCATGTGGATGTCTCCCCCACATCCACAGTCCTTGGGGCAGGAGCTGGGCCAGAGCTAACCACAACAGGTAATAGGAAGGAATATTCTCTAGCCATAGATAAAGTGACCAGATGTGCTGCTTTGGGTGGGACAGTCCCGCTTTTGAGCCATTTGTCCCACGTCCCTCGGCGTTTTCAAAAAGTCCCGATTTTTTGAAAGAAATACCAGTCGGCGGCTTGAATGGCGGCTGGAGATGGCATTGGAGCCAGGAGGACCAGCTCTTCATCCATCGAGAGCTACTTGCCGGGCGATGACGTGGCTTGAAGGGATTGCCCGGCAAGCAGCTCACGTTGCAAAGTGGGAAGGGGTAGGGGGAATGAAATGGTCGGCCCAGTTATTCCATGCATGTGTCTTGGCTGGATTTTTTTTAAAAAAAATGTGGGTAGTTTAAAGGCGAAGAATCGAGCCGAGAGGACTCTGGGTTTGGACTCTGATTTATAGAAACATAGAAACATAGAAGACTGATGGCAGAAAAAGACCTCATGGTCCATCTAGTCTGCCCTTATACTATTTCCTGTATTTTATCTTACAATGGATATATGTTTATCCCAGGCATGTTTAAATTCAGTTACTGTGGATTTACCAACCACGTCTGCTGGAAGTTTGTTCCAAGGATCTACTACTCTTTCAGTAAAATAATATTTTCTCATGTTGCCTTTGATCTTTCCCCCAACTAACTTCAGATTGTGTCCCCTTGTTCTTGTGTTCACTTTCCTATTAAAACACTTCCCTCCTGAACCTTATTTAACCCTTTAACATATTTAAATGTTTCGACCATGTTCCCACTTTTCCTTCTGTCCTCCAGACTATACAGATTGAGTTCATGAAATCTTTCCTGATACGTTTTATACTTAAGACCTTCCACCATTCTTGTAGCCCGTCTTTGGACCCGTTCAATTTTGTCAATATCTTTTTGTAGGTGAGGTCTCCAGAACTGAACACAATACTCCAAATGTGGTCTCACCAGCGCTCTATATAAGGGGATCACAATCTCCCTCTTCCTGCTTGTTATACCTCTAGCTATGCAGCGAGCATCCTACTTGCTTTCCCTACCGCCTGACTGCACTGTTCACCCATTTTGAGACTGTCAGAAATCACGACCCCTAAATCTTTCTCTTCTGAAGTTTTTGCTAATACAGAACTGCCAATGCAATACTCAGATTGAGGATTCCTTTTCCCCAAGTGCATTATTTTACATTTGGAAACATTAAACTGCAGTTTCCATTGCTTTGACCATTTATCTAGTAAAGCTAAATCATTTACCATATTACAGACGCCTCCAGGAATATCAACCCTATTGCACACTTTAGAGTCATCGGCAAATAGGCAACCTTCCCTACCAAACCTTCCCCTATGTCACTCACAAACATATTAAATCGAGCCAAGGGGACTCTGGGTTTGGACTCTGATTTATTTCTCGGATGTTAATTGGACCGCTGACACCAAGGTCTGTTTCCACAGGGTGTCCAGCAAACCTGGAAAACAGAAATCAGGGAATTATCAGGGAAATCAGCGGTTTGGGAAATATCAGGGAAATCATGAAAAAAATGGAATAAATCAGGGGGGAAAGAACAAACTGTATTAAAATGTTTAAAAGTCAAGGAAAAATCATGAAAAAAACCCTGGATCGCGCTGCCTGGCAGAGTCAAGCAAACATGAGCATAACTGGCAACAACTTCCTTCCTCAGCTACTGATATATCTCCATGGCTTAGCCGTTTGGTATGACGTCATCTAAGACCGTGCCTTAACTAGATTGCAAGTTACAGGGAAATGTCAGGGACTTTCAAAATGCCTTTCCCACTGGACACCCTGTTCACAGCCCGTTCATTCTATTCAAAATTTCTGGTGCCAACGTGCTTGGTTAAGGACAAGGAAGACCTCTCTGGTCTTCTCTCCCTAAGGACTGCTAGAATAAGAAGGAGCCAGGGAAGATCACGAAGGTTTTCGGTTGGCTTGGAAACTTTGTGCACTCCCAAGTAAATTGAGCGTCTGCTGGAAGCGAAGGAGCTTAATGGCTTCACGTCTTTCCCTCTTAGCTTCATGATTTCCGAGACAGCTTTGTGCCCAAGTGAGAGAACGAGAGGAGAAATCAATGGAGGAGCCTTTTCAAAATACAGAGAAGGGATTATTTGTTGCCATAGTAATGCTTATTTCTCTGTAATTATTTTCCTCCGCTTCGATGTGAAACATTAATTTCAAGAGGGCCTCTTTAACAAAGGGTTGTGCCGTTGTGTGACATGTCAACTATGTTCCCTTGCTGCACCCGAGGATCATGTCTGAATTATGGAAGGGTGATACGAGAGCAGCCGTCCAATATCTGATGGCCTGCCACAAAGAAGAGGGGGTCAACCTATTCTCCAAAGCAGGAGAAGAAGCAACAGATGGAAACTACCGTATTTTTCGGTGTATAAAATGCACCTTTTTCCTCCCTAAAAGAGGCTGATAATTAGCATACTCCAAATGTAGCTTTTTTCCAGCCCTAACTAGCTGCTAACAATCCTCCCAGCTCTTACCTTGCAGGCTCTTTCATTGTTTCTCTCTGTGAAGAATGTTTTCCAAGCTCTAAGTCTTTGCAGGGTTTGTTTCATTACTCTAGCTTGCTCTGAGTAAGTTTCTTTCCAATCTAACCAGATGTTTACAATGTTCCCAGCTATTACCGTCTTGCAAGCTCTTTCATTGTTACTCTGCAAAGAAGAATGTTTTCCAAGTCTTTGCAGGGTTTTTTTCCATTGCTCTACTTGCTCAGGCTGTTTCTTTCCAGGTGCTAATTATGTTCCCAGCTCTTTCATTGTTAATCTCTCAGAATATTTTTTTTTAAAAAGCAGTCAGTCAGTCAATCAATCAGTCAGTCAGTCAGTCAGTCAGTCAATCAGAATAAAGCTGGAAAGAATCTTGAAGCTCTTCTAGTGTAGGGTTAGGCGAAGTTGGTTGGTTATGACCTATAAAGCCCTTCATGGCAACGGACCAGATTATCTCAGGGACCGCCTTCTGCTGCACGAATCCCAGCGACCAGTTAGGTCCCACAGAGTGGGTCTTCTCCGGGTCCCATCGACTAAGCAATTTCGCTTGGCAGGACCCAGGGGAAGAGCCTTCTCTGTGGCGGCCCCGGCCCTCTGGAACCAACTGCCCCCAGAGATTAGAATTGCCCCCACCCTCCTTGCCTTTCATAAGCTACTTAAAACCCACCTCTGCCCCTAGGCCTTTACAATTTTATGCATGGTATGTCTGTATGTATGTTTGTTTTTTATTATAATGGGTTTTAAATTGTTTTTAATATTGGATTATTGTTATACGCTGTCTTATTATTGCTGTTAGCCACTCCGAGTCTCCAGAGAGGGGCGGCATACAAATCCAATCAATTAATCAATCAAAAAGAAAGAAAGAAAGAAAGAAAGAAAGAAAGAAAGAAAGAAAGAAAGAAAGAAAGAAAGAAGGCTCTTCTATGACATGTGGACTTCAACTCCCAGGTTTCCTGAGTTAGTATGTTTGGCTCAGGAATTCTGGGAGTTGAAGTCAACATGTCATAGAAGAGCCAACTTTGCCTACCCCCAGACTAAATCTAGTCCAACCCCCTGCCCAAGCTGGAGACCTTATACCATTCCAGGCAAATGGTTGTCCAGTCTCTTCTTGAAGACCTCCAGTGATGAAGCACCCACAGCTTCTGGAGGCAAGCTGTTCCGCTGGTTACTTCTTCTTCCTTCTAGGTTGTTTCTCTCGTATCTTACGTAAGATATAAGACAGCTGAAGATGAAGGAAGATGGGGGTTTCTGCTTCCGGCAAAGGAAGAGCAGCGTGCTGGTTGAGCGACTAGAAGCGATGTCTGAAAGACACAGAAGTTGAGTAGACATGGCAAGGCCCTTGACTGTCTGTCAAGCAGCATCAAGCCACTGGTGGGAATCGTGTGCTAAGCTGACTGGGGCACTTCTAACGAAGACACATTCTGCTGGGCAAAACCCACAGGGATGTTGACTTTGTCAGCTGTGGTCCATTAACTCCCGGAATAGAGCAACCAGCCGCAGCCAAGGATACCCAGATAATAGAGAAACATCTCCCCAGCACAACTGGGAAAGGACAGACAGACTACTGTAATGCTCTCTACATGGGGCTACCTTTGAAAAGTGTTCGGAAACTTCAGATCGTGCAGAATGCAGCTGCGAGAGCAATCATGGGCTTTCCGCAGTCTGCATTGGTTGCCGATCAGTTTCTGGTCACAATTCAAAGTGTTGGTTATCACCTATAAAGCCCTTCATGGCACCGGACCAGGGTATCTACGAGACCGCCTTCTGCCGCACGAATCCCAGCGACCGGTTAGGTCCCACAGAGTTGGCCTTCTCCGGGTCCCGTCAACTAAACAATGTCGTTTGGCGGGGCCCAGGGGAGGAGCTTACGAAAGGCAAGGAGGGTGGGGGCAATTCTAATCTCCGGGGGGAGTTGGTTCTAGAAGGCCGGGACCGCCACAGAGAAGGCTTTTCCCCTGGGCCCCGCCAAACGACATTGTTTTGTTGACGGGACCCGGAGAAGACCCACTCTGTGGGACCTAACTGGTCGCTGGGATTCGTGCGGCAGGAGGCGGTCTCGTAGATACCCTGGTCCGGTGCCATGAAGGGCTTTATAGGTGATGACCAACACTTTGAATTGTGACCGAAAACTGATCGGCAACCAATGCAAATTGCGGAGTGTTGGTGTTATATGGGCATTTTTGGAAAAGCCCATGATAGCTCTCGCAGCTGCATTCTGCACGATCTAAAGTTTCCGAACACTCTTCAAAGGTAGCCCCATGTAGAGAGCATTACAGTAGTCGAGCCTCAAGGTGATGAGGGCATGAGTGACTGTGAGCAGTGACTCCCGGTCCAAATAGGGCCGCAACTGGTGCATCAGGCGAACCTGGGCAAACGCCCCCTTCGCCACAGCTGAAAGATGGTTCTCTAATGTGAGCTGTGGACTTCTTTTTTTAAAATTGCACTATTTGACTTCTTTTGTTTTTAATTATTCTGCTATTGTACGGATTTTATTGTTGTAACCCGCCCTGAGCCCTACGGGATTGGGCGGCATAGAAATCGAATAAATTGAATGTATTAAATTGAATAAATTGAATGTATTAAATTGAATAAATTGAATGTATTAAATTGAATAAATTGAATGTATTAAATTGAATAAATTGAATGTATTAAATTGAATAAATTGAATGTATTAAATTGAATAAATTGAATGTATTAAATTGAATAAATTGAATGTATTAAATTGAATAAATTGAATGTATTAAATTGAATAAATTGAATGTATTAAATTGAATAAATTGAATGTATTAAATTGAATAAATTGAATGTATTAAATTGAATAAATTGAATGTATTAAATTGAATAAATTAAATTTATTAAATTGAATAAATTAAATGTATTAAATTGAATAAATTAAATTTATTAAATTGAATAAATTAAATTTATTAAATTGAATAAATTAAATTTATTAAATTGAATAAATTAAATTTATTAAATTGAATAAATTAAATTCAATTAAAATGGTGGCCAAAGGAAACCAGCATTAACCAGCTCCTATCTTGACCAGTGAGCGGAGCATTCCTTAGTCAGGAATGACCAACAGAAAGTCATTACTTCTTCTTTTTTTTTTTTACAAGCAAAGACGTTGACATGACAGCTCCCACTTTTAAGTGGTGTCATCCTTTTGTGTGTGTGTGTGCTGAAATGATTTCCGGAAGATGGAATCGCCTAACCTTTGGGAGCCGTGGTGCTGTTGAGTGCAAGAGAATTATGACGGGGAAGATATACATCTCGCATGACTGAAAACGAACGCCAACTCCTTTGCCTTGTGGGCCTATCGATTCTGCCCTTGCGCGTTTATTTACTGCAATCACCTTGCTGGGAGTGGGCTATAAAACTAGACAGCCGGGGAGGAGCGGGGAGGGGTTGCGCACCCCACGGAAAAAATGGAAATGGGATTGTGAAAGATGCCCGCATGTTAACACATGGGAAATAGCAATGGCAAGGTTATGTTTCGTCCTTGCCGCTGCAGCTGTGCTAAAATCTGATGAAATACGCCCTCTTTGGAAAGGATTTTTGTTGAGAAGAAAGAATAGGAAGGAAGGAAGGAAGAGAAGGAAGGAAGGAAGGAAGGGAAGGAAGGAAGGATGAGAAGGAAGGAAGGAAGAGAAGGAAGGAAGGGAAGGAAGGAAGAGAAGGAAGGAAGGGAAGGAAGGGAAGGAAGGACAAGAAGGAAGGAAGGAAGGAAGGGAAGGATGAGAAGGATGAGAAGGAAGGAAGGGAAGGAAGGATGAGAAGGAAGGAAGGGAAGGAATAGAAGGAAGGAAGGTAGGAAGGGATGGAAGGAAGGAAGGAAGGAAGGAATAGAAAGAAGGAAGAGAAGGAAGGAGAAGGCGGAAAGAAGTAGAAAGATGGAGGGAGGGAGAGGAAGGAAGGAAATGGAAGATGGGAGGGAGAGTGGATGGGCGGATGGGCGGATGGAAAGAAGGAGGGAAGAAAGAAAAGATAGAGGGAGGCAGAAGAAAGAAGGAAGGAAATGGACGATAGGAAAGATAGCGGGAGGGTGGGTGGAAGGAAGGAAGGAAGAAATGGAAAGATGGAGGGAGGGAGAGGAAGGAAGGAATGAAATAGAGAATGGGAAGGATAGTGTGAGGGAGGGAGGAAGGAAGGAAGGAAGGAAGGAAAGAAGGAAGGGAAAGATGGAGAGAGGAGATGAAGGAAGGATTGGAGGGAAGGAGGGAGGGAGGAATTATTCAGGTTTTAATCAGTAAAGCATTGTATTCCTCTAAACCATGATTTGTTTTAACTCCAGTTTGGTAATCAAGATTATAGATATTTGGCATAGAAAATACTCTATAATAAATCTCAGTTTGCAGGCTTCCAAAATATGCTGAAGTGTGCTGTTACCACAAAAACCTTAGTCAGTACATTGTCAATTGGGTTGAGCTGTGTAACATTTACAATCCTTACTAAAGATTCAACATTCCCACCCATGATGGTTTAGAGAAGGATTCTTCATAGCCTGCTAACATTTCACCCAAGGCAAACAAGCCTTTCGACTTTTGGAATATGGGTGCGTTGATTGAAACAGACATATGAAGTCATCCTTTGAAGCTACACTGTTATTCTGCAACGGAACACTTTTTAAAAACCGCTGTTAAGTCTTCCTTGGTATTCTCTACACACCTGGCTTGGTTCTTTCCCCATAAAAATTTATATCGAGGAACTTTGGGAATTAAAAGACTTTTCGCGAAACCGTGACCTTTAGACCAATCTATTGGCTTATGAATAATACACTTAGACTGGAAATAATAGTTTCAAAGTATGATTGATTTTGCCATGAATTCTCGAGCAAGTGGAAAAATTTACTCGAAAAGCGATGGAGCCTGGTGTTTTCATGCATATTTTTCCCACCCACCATCGTTGTTTCATTAAAGAAAGTTTCGTTTTTGCATTTGAAAAGTGTTCGGAAACTCCAGATCGTGCAGAACGCGGCCGCGAGAGCCATCGTGGGGCTTCCCAGATTCGCCCACGTATCTACAACACTCCGTGGCCTGCATTGGCTGCCGATCAGTTTCCGGTCACAATTCAAAGTGTTGGTCATGACCTTTAAAGCCCTACATGGCATTGGACCAGAGTACCTCCGGAACCGCCTGCTACCGCACGAATCCCAGCGGCCGATAAGGTCCCACAGAGTTGGCCTTCTCCGGGTGCCGTCGACTAAACAATGTTGTCTGGCGGGCCCCAGGGGAAGAGCCTTCTCTGTGGCGGCCCCGGCCCTCTGGAATCAACTCCCCCCGGAGATTAGAACTGCTCCCACCCTCCTTGTCTTCCGTAAACTACTTAAGACCCACCTATACCTCCAGGCATGGGGGATTTGAGACACCTTTCCCCCAGGCTTATTATAATTTATGTTTGGTATGTATGTGCTGTTTGGTTTTTAATTATGATAGGGGTTTTGGGTTTTTTTAAATATTAGATTTGTGCCAGTATAATATTGTTTTTATCATTGTTGTGAGCCGCCCCGAGTCTTCGGAGAGGGGCAGCATACAAATCTAATAAATTATTATTATTATTATTGAATTTGGGGTGCAATTTTTATTTTGCTCCTTCATTTTAGGGGCTTATCCATTACCTGCCCAGCAGAAAAATGGAATAACTTTTTCTGCTTGGCCATTACTAATTAAGATTGTTGATCCGATATTCCATTTTCCTCTCCATAAGATCATGGGAGGCTGCCTGGTCATTGGATATCTTTTTATTTTTGCTTCTCTTTTTAGATAAGAAGAATTTTATAGCCGGAAGTCCCAGGCAGCCAAAAAAGGTTGACTTTTAGGTAAGTGCAGGAAACCTTCATTCTTTGCTCCCAATTTATGATCACCCAGATTAATGCAGACTTAATTCAGTAACTCAGAAATGAGGAGGTGATAAAATGCCTAGGGAAACCAAGAGAAATCATCGAAACCATTAAAAAATGAGAGATAGAATTTTTTGGACCTGTGATGAAACACCAGGAAAAACACGGCATGCATCACTTAATCCTCCAGGGAAAGATTGAAGGCAAATGAGGTCCAGGCAGAAGAAGAATCTCGTGGCTTCAAAAGTTAAGAGATTGGTTGGGACTAAACTCAACAGCACTTTTTGTGTGTGTATCTGTTGATAAAAATAGGATCAGCAACATGATTGCCAAATTCCGATGATGGATATGGAAGGAGGAGGAGGAGAAGAGGGAAGGAAGGAGGAGGAGGAGGGGAAGAAGAGGAAGAAGAAGAAGAAGGAAGAAAAAGGAAGGAAGGAGGAGGGAAAGAAGAAGAAGATGATGATGAAGAAGAAGAAGAGGAGGAGGAAGAAGAGGAAGAAGAAGAAGAAGGAAGAAGGAAGGAAGGAGGAGGTAAATAAGAAGAAGAAGAAGAAGAAGAAGAAGAAGAAGGAAGGAAGGAAGGAAGAGGGAAAGAAGAAGATGAAGAAGAAGAAGAAGGAAGAAGGAAGGAAGGAGGAGGGAAAGAAGAAGAAGATGAAGAAGAAGGAAGGAAGGAAGGAAGGAAGGAGGAGGGAAAGAAGAAGAAGATGAAGAAGAAGGAAGAAGGAAGGAAGGAAGGAAGGAGGAGGGAAAGAAGAAGATGAAGAAGAAGGAAGAAGGAAGGAAGGAAGGAGGAGGGAAAGAAGAAGAAGATGAAGATGAAGAAGAGGAGAAAGAAGAGGAAGAAGAAGAAGAAGGAAGGAGGAAGGAAGGAAGGAGGAGGGAAAGAAGAAGAAGAAGAAGGAAGAAAGGAGGAGGGAAAGAAGAAGAAGAAGAAGAAGAAGAAGAAGAAGAAGAAATAGTAGTAGTAGTAGTTTGTACTCCAAAAATTTAACTTATCCTATATTCCAGACTGAGAGCTCATTTCACCGCAAACGTTTGAATATAAATTTAGGTAGGGGTCTCCTGATGAACATCTCAATCTTGCATCTGTCTGAAGGCTTATATAAACATTCCGAGGAGAAAGGTTTGTAACGTATACGTCTTATTGGCATGTTGTGAAGCTTTAATCAATAGGATTGCTGGGCGTATAGACCTCAGTTTGAAATAGATGCGGATGGCAAATCAGAAACATTGGCCCAATCAGTCTGGCTGCCGCCGCCGAATGTCACAATGTTAAGTTGTTAATTTTACGTCCATTCAGAGAGAAAAATGTGCCTTATCCTAAGCATGTAAATTGTTACAAACATGCCTTATATGCTTTAGGGTTGCCTGTTTATAACATTTATTTATTTATTATTAATTTATTTATTAATCAGATTTGTATGCCGCCCCTCTCCGCAGACTCGGGGCGGCTCACAGCAATAATAATACAATGTAAACAAATCTAATATTTAAGTTAATTTAAAAAACCCCAATTTAGAAACCAATCATACATACTAGCATACCATGCATAAATTTTATAAGCCTAGGGGGAGGGAAAGTGTCAATTCCCCCATGCCTGACGACAGAGGTGGGTTTTAAGGAGCTTACGAAAGGCTAGGAGGGTGGGGGCAACTCTGATACCTGGGGGGAGTTGGTTCCAAAGGGCTGGGGCCGCCACAGAGAAGGCTCTGAGTTGCTCTGTAATTTTAGAGGCCACTCAATTCACATCTGAAATGAATTTACAGTTATCTCAACTTTGCCAGGAAGGATAACGGTGGAATTTGGGTGTCCGTTTTGCAACTTTGCAAATCTAAGGCTATTTAATCGAAATATGGAAAATTGCCTTACATCAAAGTCTTATCTAACTTTGTTTATGTGTGTTTCCACTTAGTGACTGTCTAGACAGGGCTGTCTGCTTCTTTCCTTCTTCCTTCCCATTTCTTAATAATTTTAGCATCATCCTGACACTAATGGCTTCACCAATAACATAACAACTCTTGCATAATTTAAGAACAACTCGCGGACGGCGGCAGCAAAGGAAGTATTTAAAAAAAAGTAATTTTCTGCTCGAAAGATGCCTTCAAGAGGGCCAGAAACATTTTGATATTCCAAAAGGAACATAAGGAAACTGTACATTATTTATGCAGAGTAGGTGAATCGCAAGCAATGGGATTCAAAGCGCTCGGTTTGATTCGACAAAACAGGAAAACGCAAAGGGACAAAAATCAAAGTATCGAAGAGAAATTCATCCAGACTTTTGATCCATTTTGGTAAAAGGTACCAACATGAGGTTGGGGAAATGTGTGCTGAAAGGCTGGATTGGAAAGCAGCTAAGTTCTAGCTCAAGCTAATTCCATGATTCCTTTCAAAAGAATAATTGGAATAATTGGAAACGGAGCCTTATTAGGGGCCGTTATTATTACTACAATATCGTTGTTGCCATCCACTGGTTGGTCATTCTTTCCTTCTGCCTAGAGAGTCTTCATATAATGAGGAGTGAGCTTCATATAATGAGCCGGGGTGGCGCAGCAGGTAGTGTGCTGTACTGCAGCCCACTGAAGCTGACTATAGATCTGTAGGTCAGCGGTTCAAATCTCATCACCGGCTCAAGGTTGACTCAGCCTTCCATCCTTGCGAGGTGGGTAAAATGAGGACCCAGATTGTGGGGGCAATAGGCTGGCTCTGTTAAACAGTGCTATTGCTAACATGTTGTGAACCGCCCTGAGTCTGAGGAGAAGGGAGGCATAAAAATCAAATCAAATCAATCAATCAATCAATCAATCAAATAAACAAACAAACAGAAAGAAAGAAAGAAAGAAAGAAAGAAAGAAAGAAAGAAAGAAAAAGTATTTGAAGTAGGATACTTTGAACCTGGTCATTTGTGCTTCAAGTGAGGACTCTGGATTGAATGAAGTTGTTCCATTTCCATATTAATTTTCATTCCTTTCCTTCTCTTCTTCAATGTATTTCTTTCTTTCTCTCTCTCTCTCTCTCTCTTTCTTTCTTTCTCCCTTTTCTCTTTTCCTCCCTCCCTTTCTCCCCCTCACAATTCTTTCTCTCTTTTCTTTCTTCATTCCTGTTTTTCCTTCACCACCTCCCTTCTTCCCTTCTTCCCTTCCTTTTCTCTTTTCTTTCCTTTCTCCATTCCTCTCTCCCTTTCTCCCTCTCACCTTCTTCCTTCCTTCTCTCTTTTCTTTCCTTCTTCATTCCTTATTTTCCTTCACCACCACCCTTCCTCTCTTCTTCCCTTCCTTTCTCCATTCCCCTCTCCCGTTCTCCCCCTTACCTCCTTCCTTCTTTCTCTCTTTACTTTCCTTCTTCATTCCTTATTTTCCTTCACTACCTTCCTTCCTCCCTTCCATTTCTCTTTTCCTTCCTTTCTCCATTCCTCTCTCCCTTTCTCCCCCTCACCTTCTTCCTTCCTTCTTTCTCTCTTTTCTTTCCTTCTTCACTCCTTTTCTTGCCTTCATCCCCTTCCTCCCTCCCTCCCTTCTTTTTTTTAGACCCAATTTTTCTTATGTTCTCCATCGCAGCCCCCTTCTCCCAAAAGTCCTCACTGATGCTCCAAGATGTTCTTAAAAGCTCTGCTTTCCCTGGTCCTCCTACCCCTTGGCCTCTTTCAGAATTCTCTCCTTTCCACGCTGTGTCCATCCCTGGATGAGCTGTGCCGCTTAATAAAATATTTACACCCAGTGGTAAACGCACAATATATTATTTATTTTGTATCGCCAAAATTCCCCTCCGTCATTCCCGCTGCCCCCAAGTGCACAAGTTGCACGGTGGCATAAATACTCTCAGTGACAAAATTTATAAATATTTCAAGGCCTAATATAAATGTTTAAAGTGTGGGGGGAGAGCAGGCCCATGAATTATCATCGTTTACACCCTTGGAGCTTCAAAGGGCACAAGAACGGACTCGATGCTTCCCTGGGCTCCTTTAAAAACAGCAACCACAACAAAATGGGGTCAACCACGATACAAAAGCCATCAGAATTATTGTTCCAGGGACTCGTAGAGACCTTTTGAAAGGTAGGCAGCCCGTAATCCTGGATAAACTTTTAGATGTATTTCCATTTTCAGGGTCAACGTCTCCCACAATGATAGTACAGTGATGCCTTGTCTTACAAACTTAATTGGTTCCGGGACGAGGTTCTTAACGTGAAAAGTTTGTAAGATGAAACAATGGTTCCCATAGGAATCAATGGAAAAGCGATTAATGCATGCAAGCCCAAAATTCACCCTTTTTGCCAGCCGAAGCGCCCGTTTTTGCACTGCTGAGATTTCCCTGAGGCTCCCCTCCATGGGAAACCGCACCTCCGGATTTCTGTGTTTTTGCGATGCTGCAGGGGAATCCCAGCATCGCAAAAACAAGCGCTTCGCTGGCAATGGAAGTCCGGAGGTGGGGTTTCCCAGTGAAGGGAGCATCAGTGAAATTGCAGCATCGCAAAAACACCGAAGTCCTTGAAACCCCACCTCTGGACCTCTGTGTTTTTGCGATGCTGCGATTTCACTGAGGGTCCCCTCACTGGGAAACCCCACCTCCGGACTTTCGTTGCTAGTGAAGCGCCCGTTTTTGCACTGCTGGGATTCCCCTGCTGGGATTCCCCTGCAGCATCACAAAAACACGGAAGTCCGGAGGTGGGGTTTCCCATGGAGGGGAGCCTCAGGGGAATCCCAGCAGTGCAAAAACGGGCGCTTCGCTGGCAACGGAAGTCCAGAGGCGGGGCATCCCAGCGTCGGCGGTGGGTTTGTAAGGTGAAAATAGTTTGTAAGAAGAGGCAAAAAAATCTTAAAATCGAAAAGATTGTATGACGAGGCATTTGTAAGATGAGATATCACTGTACTTTAATTTATTGATTTCTCAAATATCAAGGTTTCTTTACCTAAACTTTCCTCCGAGGGTTCGAGGCTAAGCCTCATCCCAGAAAAACTGCCTTAAAGCTAGCTTGCTGATAGTTCAAGAGCACACGATGCTAAATGTGCTAGCAATGATGTTGTTTAGTTTAGGTCATGAAACAAGAGGGGAAAAGCTTGCACTTCCAAATCAGCAGGGAAAGTGATTAAATTTTGCTGCTGTCCAATTTGCCCCTGTTCATTCATTGGAGGAAAAACCAACCTCACTTGATCTGGTTTTGAAAAAAAGCTTGTTTTTCCCTTCTTCCAAACTCCATGGCTTTTTCACTTGAAACCTCCAGTCTACATATTCAATTCAATTCAATTTATTAGATTTGTATGCCAAAGACTCGGGACGGCGCACAACAATAATGAAAACAATATTCCAGCGAAAACAAATCTAATATTAAAAAGCACATAAAACCCTATCATATTTTAAAAAATAAACAACATATACATATCCAAACATAAATATAAAAAAAGCCTGGAATGGAATGGAATAGAATAGAATAGAATTCTTTTTTAAAAAAATAGATTTTTATTAAGTTATTTACATATTAAAAACACAAAAACAGAGCATTGTATTGACTATTTGTAAGTACAACTGTAAGATGTCTGTTATATGACAGTACAACATATATCCCCTCCCCTCCCCACTCCCCCACTGTTTCCCTTACAGATTGTGTTGTTGTATATTCACGGTCATTCGTATCAGCGTAATTATATACATATTATTAATAATAATTTCTATTATTCTATTATTATTATTATTATTATTATTGTTGTTGTTGTTGTTGTTGTTGTTGTTGTTATTATTATAGAATTCTTTATTGGCCAAGTGTGGTTGGACACACAAGGAACTTGTCTTTGGTGCAGATGCTCTCAGTGTACATAAAAGAAAAAGAGACATTTGTCAAGAATCATAAGGGACAACACTTAATGATTGTCATAGGGGTCAAATAAGCAATGAAGAAACAATCAATATTAATAAAAATCTTAGGATACAAGCAACAAGTCACAGTCATACAGTCCTAAGTGGGAGGAAAAGGATGATAGGAATGATGAGAAAAAACTAGTAGAAATATGTTAAAGGGTTAAATAAGGTTCAGGAGGGAAGTGTTTTTAATAGGAAAGTGAACACAAGAACAAGGGGACACAATGTGAGGTTAGTTGGGGGAAAGATCAGAAACAGCGTGAGAAAATATTATTTGACTGAAAGAGTAGTAGATCCTTGGAACAAACTTCCAGCAGATGTGGTTGGTAAATCCACAGGAACTGAATGTAAACATGCCTGGGATAAACATATCAATCCTAAGATAAAATACAGGAAATAGTATAAGGGCAGACTAGATGGACCATGAGGTCTTTTTCTGCCGTCAGTCTTCTATGTTTCTATGTTAGAAATAGAAGTGCAGACTTAATAAAACGTCTGACAGTGTTGAGGGAATTATTTGTTTAGTAGAGTGATGGCATTCGGGGGGAAAACTGTTCTTTTTAAAAAATAAATAAATTTTTTTTATTAAATGTTTATTACAACAAATAAAGAAACAAAAAAAAATCTTAAGGAAAAAGTGCCCAACACCAATAAACACCACCACCATTTAATGCAGTGTTTTTCAACCAGTGTGCCGTGGCACACTAGTGTGCCGCGAGACATGGTCAGGTGTGCCGCGAAGCTCAGAGAGAGAAAGAAAGCAAGAGAAAGAGAAAGAAAGAGAAAGAAAGAAAGAGAGAGAGAGAGAAAGCAAGAGAGCGAGAGAGAGAACAAGAGAAAGAAAGCAAGAGAGAGAGCAAGAGAGAGAGAGCAAGAGAGAGAGAGCAAGAGAGAGAAAGAAAGCAAGAGAGAGAGAGAAAGAGGGAGGGAAGGAGAGAGAGAGAAAGACATAGAGGGAGGTAAGGAGGGAGAGAAAGAGAGCAAAAAAAAGAGGAAGGAAGGAAGAGAAAGAAAGAGGGATGGAGAGAGAGAAAGAAAGAGGAAGGAAGGGAGAGAGAGAATTTTTTTGTCCAAACTTTTTTTAGCTCCTCGCCCCGCTCAATGTGCCCCAGGGTTTCATAAATATAAAAAATGTGCCACGGCTCAAAAAAGGTTGAAAATCACTGATTTAGGGGGTTAAATTATTTCCAGTAAATTTCAATTTCTTCCTTAGCTCTGATTTACATTTCTTTACATACAAAAAGTGATTGGAATTTATTTTTCACATTGTCGTCATAAATTCTACTTAAGATATAACTTTTCACCTTATTCCATCGTGCCATCAGCTTCTCCAATTTATTTTCATCAAAGTTATTTAATCTTATTTCCATAATTTCGAAGTGGACGTGGTCCACCATATACCAGTACCAATTCTGGATTGTCCATCTATTGCTATCCTTCCACCCTAATACCACTACTGCTTGAGCGCTTTCCAAAGCTGCTGTTTTGATTTCTTTAAATTCTCGTAATTCCACATATTTAACTAGTGTTGCTAAGTCTTTCGTGATTATCCAATTAATGTTTAGCATATTGTTAATTTCATTCTGTACTTCCTTCCAAAATTTTTGAACTTCAACGCATTCCCAGAGCATATGCATAAAAACTCCTTTTATTTGGCAACCATGCCAGCAATTTCCTTTTCCTTTCCTCTGGAAGTGTGCTAGTTTTACTGGCTGGAAAAACTGTTCTTGTGTCTAGTTGTCTTGGTGTGCAGTGTTGTGTAGCTACATAGCCATATCTCCATCTTTAGTCAGGTTTCTGGAATAAAGAACCTTTTGCAGACATTCTTGAAACACAGCTTTGGATGAATGCTGAAGATTGGCTTGATTTATAAAGCGTGGCACCTCTTTATAAACTTGTCAACTCATCAGGAAAGAAGAACAATATATTTTGGGTGAACAATCTGCACAGCTTGAGCAGTCAATATTTAGATAGGCTTATAATGAACCACAGGTTGAGTAATGTTCGCTGTGGATTTTGAGAATCGTTTTGAGTAATGACCAAACTCAAAAAAAGTTCCATTTTGATTAATGCCAGTGGGCGGTGGGTAATTTGTTAAGCCTTGGTCTATAAATTCCACCTTATTTGTAAGATGATGAGTGAAGAAACATGTCCTTTTAGACAGAATGATTGCCTTGAGAATGATCCAGGGACTTCATTTTGAAGGTAGACATATCAATGCTAGAAGACAAGTACAAACCCCTATTATTTCTTTAATATTATCACATCACAGTTCTCAGAAGTCTTTGAGCTGAAGTACACCTCGCTATTGGCTTACTCCTCAGTGCAAGCCAGCAAGGTTTTATAATCTCAAAGTACTTGAGAACTTCTCGACTATAAAATTTGGAACTCATTTTATGAATGGTGAGAAAGAAGGAAAGAAAAATGAAATTACTGTATAATAATCTATTAGTCATAAAAATTAGAAAAATGAGGTTATTAAAATAATGATATGTCAAAGGTATATATTGAAATAGATGATTTGAATTGATTGAAATATTGTAACAGGTGGTTTAAAAAACCCATCACAAACATATATACTGTATATAGAAATTAATAACCAGAACCATTTTTTTTTATACCAACTGTATTTGCCATAATACAAGGCCTTAGTAAGGCCACACTTGGAATGCTGGATCACCACAATAGGAAAAAAAGATGTTGAGACTCTAGAAAAAGTGCAGAGAAGAGTGACAAAGATGAGTAAGAGCTCGGAGACTAAAACATGAAGAACGGTTGCAGGAATTGGGTGTGACTAGTGAAAAGAAGGACTAGCAATGACATGATAGCAGTCTTCCGATAATTGAGGAGCTGCCCCAGAGAGGAAGAGATCAAGCTATTCTCCAAAGCATCTGAATGCAAAACAAGAAGTAGTGGATGAAAACT